>NC_135236.1:529072865-529376436 GCF_051348905.1 Ranitomeya variabilis
TTCTGGGTTGTTGCCCTCCTACGGCCCCCTCCACGTCTCCTGATGTACTGGCCTGTCTCCTGGTAGTGCCTCAAGCCTCTGGACACTACGCTGACAGACACAGCAAACCTTCTTGCCACAGCTCGCATTGATGTGCCATCCTGGATGAGCTGCACTACCTGAGCCACTTCTGTGGGTTGTAGAGTCCGTCTCATGCTACCATGAGTGTGAAAGCACAACCAACATTCAAAAGTGACCAAAACATCAGCCAGAAAGCATTGGTACTGAGATGTGGTCTGTGGTCCCCACCTGCAGAACCACTCCTTTATTGAGTGTGTCTTGATAATTCCCAATAATTTCCATCTGTTGTCTATTCCATTTGCACAACAGTGTGGCCTCCTAAGTGGACAGTTTGATTTCACAGAAGTTTGATTTACTTGGACTTATATTCTGTTGTTTAACCGTTCCCTTTATTTTTTTGAGCAGTGTATATACTGTATATACAGTACCTATACTATGTGTAGACATTTATTTTATCTATTCTATTTTAACCTGTCAGTGTGATTTTACTGTACTCTGCACTGAATTGCCGGTGTTTCTAAATTCTAAAGGACACTAGTGCATATTTCTCGCAAGTCACTGATGGTCCGTATGGTGTGCGAGTTTTTCTCGCACCCATAGATTTTCATTGGCGATTCTCGGCCGATATACGGTGCAAATTGCAGCATGCTGCGATTTCTTTTGCACGTATAATACGGCCGAGAAATAAACTGATGATAGGAGCTGCCCCATAGATTAACATTGGTCCGAGTGCTATGCGATTGTACGGTACTGTGACTCCGGCCTAAAAAGAACACACAGAAGTGTCGTTTTGTTGTAAGATTGCATATGATACATCAGGTAACTTGATTTTCTGTATTGTAAAAACTTAATCATACTTTCCAATACTAGGGAACTCCATAAGAAGATACTGTACATATACCATGCATATACATTATTTACATGGAAGTCGTATGCAACTGTATGGCTGTATAATCTAGACGAGAGGTCTCAAACACAGCTGGGTAAATGAGCCACACAGTGTTAAAATGTGACGGGCAACGTTCTTTGCAGGCAAGATGATTTCAGTGTAACCATTTTTGTTCTATATGACTCTTTGATCATTTTGCACCATTTAGGGCTTGTTTATTTAATAGTTTTTATCGGATCTGTTACGAGTTTTCTTTTTTACATAAAACATTTTTTGTGGCAAAATATTTTTATTTTGAATTTCTTTTTCCTTCATAAGAAATGTCTTCCTTTTTGGTCCCCCCATCAGCGGCATATAGTAATATTGTTTAACAATTAGCCAAACATAGTAATTCTGGAACCAGTCCTGTAATAATGTCCCCCCGTTCTGTAATAATGTTTCCCATCCTGTAATAATGTTTTCCATCCTATTATAATAATGGCCCCCATCTTGTAGTAATGCTCCCATACTGGTCCCCATCTTGTAGTAAAGTTCCTCATTCCGGTACCAATTTTGTTGTAGTATCCCCATCCTGATCTCCATCTTGTAATGTCCAAATCCCAGTCTCCTTCTATTAGTAATGTCCCATCTTAGTCTTATTGTTGTAGTACTGTCCCCATCCTTGTCACATCTTGTAATAACGCCCCCCCTCTTGTAGTAATTCCCCCATCCAAGTCACATCTTCTAATAATGTCCCCCATCCTAGTCCTCTTTTTGTAATGTCAATATCCTGGTCCCCATCTTGTGGTAATGTTCCCACCCTTGTCTTATCTTGTAGTAATTTCCTCCGCCCGGGTCTCAATCTTGTATTAATGTCCCCATCCTTCTCCCCTTCTTATAATAATGTTCCCATCCTGGTCCCATCATGTAGTAATGTTCCCATCCTTCTCCCCTTATTGTAGTAATGTCCCTATCTTCACCCCCTTCTTGTAGTATTGTCTCCATCCTTATCCCATATTGTAGTAATGTAAACACAGAAGTGGCAGTCTAATCATCCAAACGGCCATTTAGCTGGGAGACCGTGGAGTGGAGCCTGGGCTTGTCACCTGGAGCGCAGTTTTTGGCTAACAGGCTAGCAGAAGGCCATTCACGTCACAGCCGATGCTTTGGGTGGAATTTAACTCTGTATCCCACTGTAGTCATCTCGCCAACGTGATTCTTTGCTTCTGTGCTCTTGTGACATCTATCTCTTACTAACTGCACGCCAAGATGGTCGCCAGCAACTCTCTGTCATCCTTCAGTTTTTCCAACTGTCGCTGGGGGCAGCTCAAACTGGTTTTCCCCCTGTGTGCCAACTGACATACAGGTGACAGTCCTATGAATCCGCAAACCGTTGCCATCTAGTGGCTAAAACACCAATAGCATCTTTTATGTTCACACGGGTAATGATATCTACTAAAACTGATTTAGAAGGGGTGTAGAGTGAGAATTTTCAACCACCCCCTCACATCCCCACCCTCGTCCCCATCTTGTTGTAATGTCCCCATCCTTCTCCCCTTGTAGTAATGCCCCCATCCTGGTCCCTTCTTGTACCAACTTGTAGCAATTTTCCCATCTTGTATTAATGTACACACCTGGTCCCCATCTTGTAGTAATGTTCCAATCCTTCTCCCCTTCTTGTAGTAATGTCTCCATCTTTGTCCCTTCTTGTAGTAATGTCCCCCATACTGTTCCTCTTCTTTTAGTAACGTATCCATCCTTGTCCCATCTTGTAGAAATGTCCCCATCTTGGTCCCCATTTTGTAGTAATGTCTCCATCTTGTAGTAATGTCCCCATCCTGGTCCCCATTTTGTAGTAATGTCCCCATCCTACTTTTTGTAGCAACTTCCCCCCTCCTGGTCCTATTCACCCAATAATGTCCCCCAACATGCAGTTTTTCACATACACTTTTTTTTTTTTAAATCTTCTCATCTGACCTCACTCCCTCGGCGAATTGTGCTTTTCCTCCTCCCCAGCCTGGGCGGCGCATGACAGTGACATCATTCGCATGACGGGCACAACTATGTCAGCTGCTGCCTCCGATTGGCCTATATCTAGTATCGTAGGTACAGTAAGTTGGTCTCTGCGCGGCTATACAATTTATTTTAATGTGCTTTCTCGGATGCACATTCAGTTGAAAGTAAGTGCTGGCAGCTGTGGACCCCTGACTCTGGATGCGATCGTCTCGGGAGCTCAGGGGCACGGGTTCCGCACAATGGAGCTCTTGCGGCCGAATGCGAACAGTACACGAGGGCTTGCCGAAAATTACTTTGAAAGAAAACATCAAGTCTTTCCAGATTTTTTTTGGTAGGGTGACAGACAGGGAAAAACTGAGCCCAGAACAATGAGTAGAGGTTCTAGCCCTATACTTTACTGGGGAACTGCAGAAAGCATACTACAAACCTGCTCTGCAGGATGCCAAGGGGTACAGCAAGCTGAAGGAGGAGATTCTTGCAGTCAGGACGCAACATGTGCACCTCTGGCACTACCAAAGAGACAAGCCTCCCAGGTCCCAGATGGAGGTGTCATGCCCAGGGTCATTTAGCAGGCCATTGTCATCAATGAACTGCTCTGTAGACAAACACTTCTCATTTTGTGCACACCCTGTGTTCAGTGCCATATCTCATCCTGGTGAGGGACCTCAGCTTTTCCAGGTGGCGGTGAGTTTCGTTACTGAGACTAAACTGCTGGACTAAGGGAGTTTGGTGACCCTAGTAACTGCCACACTTCTGTATGTGATCTTCTCTAGTAAGGCCGGTTTCACACGTCAGTGGCTCCGGTACGTGAGGTGACAGTTTCCTCACGTACCGGAGACACTGACACACGTAGACCCATTAAAATCAATGCATCTGTGCAGATGTCTTTGATTTTTTGCGGACCGTGTCTCCGTGTGCCAAACACAGAGACATGTCAGTGTTCGTGGGAGCGCACGTATTACACGGACCCATTAAAGTCAATGGGACCGTGTAAAACACGTACCGCACACGGACGGTCTCCGTGTGCAGTCCCTGTGGCGTGCAGGAGACAGCGCTACAGTAAGCGCTGTCCCCCCCACATGGTGCTGAAGCCGCCATTCATATCTTCCCTGCAGCAGCATTTGCTGCATAGAAAATATGAATAATAGTGTTTAAAAGAAAGATCTATCTGTCCGCCGCCCTCCCACCCCCTGTGCGCCCCCCGCTGTTCTGAAAATACTCACCCGCCTCCCTCGTTGGCTGTCGCTGCTTTCTGTCCTGGCCGCACCTTCTACTGTATGCAGTCACGTGGGGCCGCCGATTAGAGTCATGAATATGTGGCTCCACCTCCCATAGGGGTGGAGCCGCCTATTCATGACTGTAAATGAGTGGCCCCATGTGACCGCATACAGTAGAAGGTGCGGCCAGGACAGGAAGCAGCGACAGCCAACGAGGGAAGCGGGTGAGTATTTTCAGAACAGCGGGGGGGGCGCACAGGGGGTGGGAGGGCGGCGGACAGATAGATCTTTCTTTTAAACACTATTATTCATATCTTCTATGCAGCAAACGCTGCTGCAGGGAAGATATGAATCGCGGATTCAGCACCAGATGCTGGTACGTGTGGTACCCAGCACGGTGCGTGTGGTACCCAGTGGGCACACGGGCGGCACACGTGTGCCACAAGTGTGCCACACTGATGTACACCAGAAACGTAGGGGCACACGGACACGGATAATTCCGGTACCGATTGTTTCCGGTACCGGAATTATCTGGACGTGTGAGACTGCCCTCAGAGCGTGCTGGTGAGGTGTATCCATACAGACACCAAGAACTAGCCCATGGCCCAGTTGGATAGATGCATAGACTGTGGTTTCATGTCCCACAAAGACAGAATTGTTGAGAACGTAATGCATTCTATTGTTATCGGACTATATTTTCCTTTGTTCTGGTACTTACAGGCTAGAGATCATGTAGTCCGTTATGCCGCCAGTAGTTGGCTATGGTAACAAGGTCACAGCATTTCTTTTCACTATTCTGACTATAGAGAAGGATGAGGAAACAACCCCTGAAGCCTATGTCCCTGACTTGGAGGAATCCCAGGACAATTTTGGAACTGCCCAGCTCAGGGACTTAACATTGAAAGGTGCTCTGGAAAATGTAACAGTGTTGAATGAGGTTCCCTAGGAGCCAGGAGCAGATAATCGTCTTCCGTATTTTGCTCTGAATAATGATCTGTTGTATAGCGGTACCAAAGTCAGTGGCCAGGAAAAACAAGACCTCCTCAAGGCACCAGAGTCACAATCCAAGAGATTTAATTAGTTGGCTCGACTGAGACAATTTAAGTCTGGGGATATGGTACTTGTGTTAGTGCCCACAGTGGAAACCAGTTTCCTTGCCAAATGGCAGGGACCCTATGAGGTGGTGGAAAAGGTGGGAGTGGTCAACTATAAAATACGCCGACCAGGGAAAAGGAAGCCTTTCCCAATATATATTGGCAAACTACTATAACTCTGGAAGGATAGGGAACCACTTGAAACCCCTTGCTTGATGTCAGAAGGCAACATTGCGGGTATCAAAGAGGAAGAAAATTTGTTGCCTTCCCAAAAAAGCACAGCTGGGATTTGGTACAGCAGTTTAGGGACATGTTCTCGGAGTTACCAGGTCTCACTTGTGTCATCACACATGAGTTGCTCAGTAAGCCTTACCCTCAGGTCAATTTAAAGCCCTATATGATTCCTGAACTGGGTGGTAGTCTGATAGGAGGTGATACAGAGTTGGCGATGCCACCTCACAAAAAAAACAGGTTAGGGCATTCCTGGGAATGGTATTACAGGAGGTTTGTCCCTAATTTTGCTATATTAGCAGCACCTCTAACAAATATCCTAAAGGGCCCTAAATGATTTCTGATTAAGTGGTCTCCAGAGGCTAAGAGGAAATTTCAGGAGTTTAAACTTACCCTGTGTAGTCAACCAGTGTTGGTAAGTCCGAATTTCTCCAAAGTGTTCATAGTCGAGACAGACGCGTCAGATGTCGGACTAGAAGCTATCATATCCCAGAATATTGATGGGGAAGAACACTCGATAGTCTATATGAGTAGAAAATTTTCCTCATGTGAGAAAATTACTCAGTAGTAGATTACACACCCAGTAAGCTACATGAAAATGTGAATCCTCTGTCAAGGGTACACTGGTTATTGGCAGATGGTGCTCAGCCCCCAGCTTTGGGCAGGGGGAAAGGGGTTATGTAAGAAAACCGGAGGTAAGGTACTGAATGCCAGGTACGTGTCACTGAGGTGGATGGCCTTGGTAACATAAGTCCCAGGAAGTCTATACCAGTAGTTTTAGGTTACTGAGAGGGTTTTTATTTCACTGGTTTTTGGTTACTGAGAGGGTCTTTATTTCACTGGATTTTGGGTCCGTGATTTAGGAGCAACCAAAAGAGCCTGAGTGAGAAAGGTCACTCCCATACTCCAGTTCCGGGTCTTAGAGACATAATAATGGATAGCTGAATTAGTTTAGCAGCGTAGTGTGCTGAGGCTGGGGAAGGATGGAGCTGGTGAATGCTTATAGCCTGAGATGTTTCTGTTACACCAAGTTGATGAGACTGTTTTGTTTCATTGTGCCCTACCCAGAGAAAAGGACTGTTTTTGTTAATTCATATATGCTGAAGAAAGGACTGGTTTTATTTATACATATGTGCTGAAGAAAGATGTTTCCGTTTTGGAGCTGTAAAGTTCATGAAGGACAATGAACGTTATTCTGTTTTGATACAAATACCCTGTGCCTGTGCGTATTCATGTGGCTACCTGAGAGCAGGAACCCCCACAATGCATTGACACCTGCTTGCTCCCTTGCCTGAGCAAGCTCTGCACTGATGTTGAATCGATCCGGTAGCTGAATTCTCTTTAGGAAACGGACCTGGCACTTGCTGGAGTTTCTTTGGCACACTGAGGCCTACTTCACTGCAATTTAATCTGTCCCTTTGAAATTCTTGATGATCTGATAAATTGTTGGTTTACAATACGCAGGGCTTGCTCCAGGTTATTGTGGGCCTCGGGCGAAAGAGTCTGTCTGAGTGGGCCCCTTTAACACATACCACAATTCATGATGCACAGATATGGCAGAGAGATATAGGTATAGTACAATGCCAAAGATTTCACTTACTTCTTATATTACATGAGTGATATCTATTGTAAAGTCTACAATAGCTCAGAAACCGAACAGTATAGTCCTCGATACAGTATTATGAGCACCACATAGTGCTCCAAACAGAATAATGAGCCCCATAAATTGCTTCATACAGTATTATGGGCACCACATATTGCTCCATACAGAATAATGAGCCCCATATATTGCTCCATACAGTATTATGGACACCATATAGTGCTCCATAGAGAATAATGAGCCCCATATAATGCTCCATACAGTATAATGAGACACATATATTGCTCCATACAATATAATGATCCCCATATATTGGTTCATTCAGTATATATATTTATCCATAGAGAATAATGGACCCCATATAATGTTCCACACAGTATAATGAACCCCTTATATTGCTCCATATAGAATAATGAGCCCCATATAATGCTCCATACAGTGTAATGAGCCCCATATATTGCTCCATACATAATAGGACCCATATAATGCTCCAAACAGAATGGGCCACATATAATATTTCATGCAGTATATACTATAATGCTCCAGTATATGCTGGGCCCCATAAAATGCTCCCATATATGCTGGGCCCCATACAATTCTCCATACAGAATGGGCCCCATATAATGTTCCATACAGAATATGTTGGGTTCCATATAATGCTCAAGTATATGCTGGACCCCATATAATGCTCCAGTATATAATGGGCCCCATATGATGCTTCAGTATTTGATGGGCCCCATATATTGCTCCAACTATTAAAACAAAAAAAAATTAGGCGAGTGGGTGCTGTCGCTGGCCCGGCCCGGCCAAGATGGTATGTTAAGAAAAGGATGCAAAAAATAAAGAAAAAACAAAACCAGGACACTCCTGCATACTGTAAATGTTGTTTATAGATCCATCTAAAAAGCAAGTCATCTGTACATTTATAGCATTATACCTGTCAGTGCAGTGTTTATACATGGAGAGTGTTTCACTGTTCATTTTCATCTGCTTTGCATTTGCGCAGGATTTCTCAGCAAACTTTTGTTCGAAAGTTTCCTGTTATGTTTCTATTGCCCCTGTCGTTATGTTGCCTTTCAGTTTATGTTAGGAAATCACTGACTTACTGAAACCACTAACTCCAATATCCATTAAAGAAACACCCCAGGTAATTTTTTCCTCCATAATGCTGGCTAGTCCTCCCAGTCCCTACATTAGGTCGTATGTTTACAAGATCTGAAGGGAAAGTTGCCTGGAAGCTGTCATGGAACCGTTCTCTGCACAAATCAAAGGTTCACAAAGACAGCATATCCCGTCAGAATTTCGTATACCAAGACTAGATGACTCAGTTCACAATTTCTACTTGGCTTAGTCTTTGTCTGCAGCAATTACGCCCTACAGTATGGGACTTTTAGTTAAAGGGCTTATACCTATCCTCTTTTATGGACCCATTCTGCTTTGGCTAAAAATGGTGTGTCACATTGCATAAAGAATGGGTTTTGAACGAAACAGAAAGAAGTTGATGACTTGTCAGGACAGACTAGCACTAGTTTGACATTCACGCCACATGATGACCAGATATATCATTGTCTTTATCAGAGGTGAGGTAGCCCATAGCCATGAAAAAGTACCGGTATGTTCTGTAGCTGTCACTATGGGTGCATAGCAAAAAACAATCAGCGAAAAGAAACACATCACAAGCTGCTTTCCTGGAGACAGAAAACATCCAAAATGCAATGTGAAATCCTGTTCCAAGCTGATGAGGCAAGGACTTCATATCCGGACTCGTATTCCAGGGATGACTGAATGCGAATAGTGATCACGGGAGAGCCCAAGCTGTGTCTGCAGTCTGTGGTTTTCACATACCACTTACCATATCTGAAAACCTAAACCATTAAGGAGGGTTTCTGTTCATGAAATATTTGTAACGCTTAGGACTGAGCATGCGGCACTGAAAGCAATAGTTATTGCGACCCAGCGAGTATGTTCATGCATTTAATTTTTTTCTGATTTTTAATTTTTGTCTTTCTCTTCGCCCCATTCCAATAGCCATACTTTTTAGGCACTTTAGGAAGTACCGTATATCTAAAATTATACACAAATGTTTCTAACTTTCTAGGGAAAAATGGGCAAAAAACAGCAATTCTGGCATTACACGTTGCATTATAAATTGCAGCATTCACATTGAAGCATACATATGGCAATGCCAAACTTGTATACTTGTTTGTGTTTTACTACTTTTGGAGTAGAAAATTTGTTTTTGTAAATGAAGCCTTTTGTTCTTATGGCGTCATTTTCTGACAACTATATCTTTATTTATGTTTTACGTCAACAATACTGTATGAGGGTTTATTTATTCAGGGTGATATATAGATATATATTTTATTTAAATGTACACATTTTTATTTATTTTTAACCCCTTTATGCCCTGTTATCTGTAGCACAAGTGATCAGAAGATCACAGCTTCAAGTGACTATTGAGGCAAGTGAAAAGTTAAAAAAAAGTTTTAAAAAATATATATAAAAAAATATAAAAGATCAAATCACCCCCCTTTAGCCTTGTTCAAAATGAAACAATAATAATAATAATAATAATAATAATAAATACACATTTGGTATTGCTGTGTTCAGAATCTCCCTATCAAAATATAAAAATAATTAATCCGATCGGTAAACGGCCTAACAAGAAAAAATCAAAACGTCAGAATTACGTTTTTTTGGTCTCCGCAACAATGCAATAAAATGCAATAACAGGCGATCAAAAGATCATATCTGCACCAACATGGTATCTATAAAAACATCATCTCAGCTCACAAAAAATTAAGCCTCCACCCAGCCCCAGATCCTGAAAAATGGAGATACTACGGGTCTCGAAAAATGGCGACTTATTTTTTTAGAAACTGTTGATTTTTTTTTCAGCACTTAGACAGTTTTAGCATTTGGTGAACATGTATTTGCCAGAAAAAATAGTTCACCGACCAAAGCACTATTTAGAAATAGGTACAAAGTAAAGCTTCACTTTTAATTGTATATAATAGTCAAAAAAGTGAAACAAACAAACAAAAGGCCAAGGAATAACTGCTGTCTGGTATACGGTAGGATATGTGTAATAGCCCTGATATATTACTATTATTTCCCTACCTTATTGCGGAGGTTGGCACCCTTTAACCTGCGCTGATGGCACCCCCGCTCACTTTCGACTCTCCCTAATACGCCCTATTAGGCCCTGGGATAAGGGAAAGGACAATTAATATATACTCAACACAGCAGAGTTAAGTAGTATCTAGAATAAAAGAGAGTGGGAAGATGTAAAGTTGTCACAGTCATGAAAGTTGATAAAAATATGGCTTTAACTGGGAAAACCCGAAAGAAGGGAGAAAAGGAAAAAGGTATACAGATGAAAATTCATTACACCATATATATTGCACCTATTCCCAGTTATGGTAACTCTCATAACCTCCTGCCTCATAACGTAGATAACTGGTGTCCACCCATAATGTTAATGAAAAAATGGGTATGGTGTTACTTATTGCAACAACCATAGACCGGACACAGCATACAGTGATGTTACTGCGGTCCTAGGGAAATCTGTATATGTATCTGGATCGCCCCCAGTAGGGCAGTGGGGTACTCGGTACCGGGTCCTTCGGTTCTCGGCGTGGATGTCACAGTGGCTGACCCGGTCCGTGGCCCTAGGGCCATCAGTTGATAATTGGGGGAAAGGTCTTTAAAGGGATAATGTTCGTGACGCCACCTGTGGTATTCGGTCAGTGTGACCGACGCTGCTTAGGGGTCCGCTGGGGTGATGTTATGGCAGCCAGATGGTATAGCTTCCCACAGGTGAAGTGTATCCCCAGGGCTTCCCAGTGTGTAGATGGTGGATGGTGTGAGGCGCAGTGAATAACGAGGATGCCAGGTTGCAGTCTCTTTACCTTTACTGGAGGCTTCAGTGTCCACAGTCCAGGGTACAGACCACAGGGCAGGCAGAGTCCGGCCGGTCTGAAGGCAAATCCAGAGTCTGCTTATCCAGGTGGAATTCAATAGCCTTCCTCTAGTGCCTGGGTGTTGTAGTACCTCCCTGCTGAGCTTCTCAGTAAGGTCCTCACAACTATTCTGGATGTTAAGTCTCTTTCTCTCTGTCTCCCTGATGGATAGGATAGGACAAACCCTTATGACTGGTGGCCTGAGGCTTTTTACAGGGACTCTACCACGCCCCGGCCCCCACAAGTTGCCACCGTGCCTCCTGGTATAAGGTCGGGCAGCTAACGTGGAATTAACTGTCCTGCCAGTCTCTGAAGTAAAGCGTAGAGATCCTTACTCCCTCGGTGTTCTGGCTACCGGATTACTGCGCCTTAGAAGGAGGGCACAGGGCAGAACTCCTGGTTTCCTCTCCTCTTTGCTATGACTTCGTTTCTCAATGCAACGCAAATCCCTTCAATGTCTCTTTCTTTGGATGCACGTGGGGCAGGTGCAGCTCCGTGGACCCTCGTCCTCCTCAGACCAGTCTGGATCTGACTGGAGCTCACTCCAGCCAGCTTCTCTCTACTTCTGACTCCTGACTCTGACTAACTTCCTATCCAAACCACCAGTTTTACCCAACTGTGAGGAGTGCCCTAATAGATAGGAGCATAGCTCCCCCTGGCGGCCTGGAGTGTGAAGTGTGTTGTGTGGTTTGTGATACCTGGTAAAGAGATCTCCTTTATTGCCTTCAGACGTAATATCACTCCCCTGGTAGAAGAACTACATTGCTGCAACGACCAGGACTCTGGGGCGCTGCATATCTTCCTTATAACACTATTGCATCAATATATCAATATCAACCTTGCCCCATAGTTGAGGAGCATACAGTATGTAACGCCACTCTATGGTTGTGTGGGGACCACCACAGAAAATGATTAAATAGAGAATCTTGGTGGATTTACAACTTTAGAACTAGAGCCCCTCTGGGAATGAATATAAAACAGGATCTTACATATCACTATATATAGAAATGTCTGTAACTAACTATTTCTCCCCTATTTTTCCCTATTTCCTATATATATTGAGTCCATAATGTGCTTTATTTTTACATTTATGTGATATTTTGTTTGTATTTTACATGTCAGTTGATGAATGATTTATTTGCTTAAAGGGAACCTGTCACCCCGTTTTTTCGGTATGAGATAAAAATACTGTTAAATAGGGCCTGAGCTGTGCATTACAATAGTGTAGTTTGTGGACCCCGATTCCCCACCTATGCTGCCGAAATACGTTACCAAAGTAGTCGTTTTCGCCTGTCAATCAGGCTGGTCAGGTCGGATGGGCGTGGTGTCTTCCCCCAGATCTTGCGTAGTTTTCCGTTGGTGGCGTAGTGGTGTGCGCATGTCCAAGGTCCCGAATCCTGCACAGGGGTGTGAAAATAGCAGCGATGTCCGTTATTCCATTGGTGGTCGGTGGGCGCGGCCATCTTGCTTTGGCCGCGCGTGCGCAGAAGCGGCGCTCTGCTGGCCGCGGCTTCAGGAAAATGGCCGCGGGCATCCGCGCGTGCGCAGATGGCTATCGCGGCGGCCATTTTCGTGAAGCAGAGTTCGCATCTCGGCTTCACGAAAATGGCCGCCGCGATAGCCATCTGCGCACGCGCGGCATCCCGCGGCCATTTTCCTGAAGCCGCGGCCAGCAGAGCGCCGCTTCTGCGCACGCGCGGCCAAAGCAAGATGGCCGCGCCCACCGACCACCAATGGAATAACGGACATCGCTGCTATTTTCACACCCCTGTGCAGGATTCGGGACCTTGGACATGCGCACACCACTACGCCACCAACGGAAAACTACGCAAGATCTGGGGGAAGACACCACGCCCATCCGACCTGACCAGCCTGATTGACAGGCGAAAACGACTACTTTGGTAACGTATTTCGGCAGCATAGGTGGGGAATCGGGGTCCACAAACTACACTATTGTAATGCACAGCTCAGGCCCTATTTAACAGTATTTTTATCTCATACCGAAAAAACGAGGTGACAGGTTCCCTTTAATTGCTTTAGAGCACCTGACCCCAACAGGATGTTGTATATAAGGTTAACTTGAGATACATATGGTAATGCAAAGACTAAGAACCCTAAGGTTCGAAACGCGTCTGCCCCTACAATTTAACCCCCTCTTGGGGACTGGAGGCATACATGCTGTCTACTATTTTAAAGTATTTTCAATAAACTACTAATTTTACGATACAAGTGGAGCTGGATATACCTTTTCCTTGATCAATTGCTATTCCTGCTGCACTGCAGTCTTTCCGTGCTCCGGACTTGGACATTTAATGGGTGAGCTGGCCTTTCTATTTTCTATGTTTCTATGTTCGTGTGTGTTGTTTGGCTCCCCATTTGGAGATTTTATATACCTGCCAAGAACATTTACAGGAATAAACTCTGAAAGTAAGATTAATGTTTGGGAAACATTCCCTTCTTACATATAGTATAATTTATCACCTAAATCAGCATGTCACGGTCTACCCCAATTAGGGCTACAGACCCATCAACATCGGAGTTGCTTAATAATGGACACGTATCGTGTTTGCAAGCTACTGCAATGCCCTGCACATGGGGAAAGTGACTTGGCGAATCAGAAGAACTATTATTATTATATTACATATCATGCGTTGTAGCATGATACTGAGGATACTACACATATTTTTGTTTTATTTACACATATACAGTGGGTACGGAAAGTATTCAGACCCCTTTAAATTTTTCACTCTTTGATTCATTGCAGCCATTTGGTAAATTCAAAAAAGTTCATTTTCTTCTCATTAATGTACACTCTGCACCCCATCTTGACTGAAAAAAAAAGAAATGTAGACATTTTTTGCAAATTTATTAAAAAAGAAAAACTGAAATATCACATGGTCATAAGTATGCAGACCCTTTGCTCAGTATTGAGTAGAAGCACCCTTTTGAGCTAGTACAGCCATGAGTCTTCTTGGGAATGATGCAACAAGTTTTTCACACCTGGATTTGGGGATCCTCTGCCATTCTTCCTTGCAGATCCTCTCCAGTTCCGTCAGATTAGATGGTGATCGTTGGTGGAGAGCCATTTTCAGGTCTCTCCAGAGATGTTCCATTGGGTTTAGGTCAGGGCTCTGGCTGGGCCAGTCAAGAATGGCCACAGAGTTGTTCTGAAGCCACTCCTTTGTTATTTTAACTGTGTGCTTAGGGTCATTGACTTGTTGGAAGGTGAACTTTCCGCCATGCCTGAGGTCCAGAGCACTCTGGAAGAGGTTATCTCTGTACTTGGTCGCATTCATGTTTCCTTCAATTGTATCCAGTCGTCCTGTCCCTGCAACTGAAAAACATCCCCATAGTATGATGCTGCCACCACCATGTTGCACTGTTGGGATTGTATTGGGCAGGTGATGAGCAGTGCCTGGTTTTCTCCACACATACTGCTTAGTATTATCACCAAAAAGTTCTATCTTCATCTCATCAAATCAAAGAATCTTATTTCTCATAGTCTGGGAGTCCTTCATGTGTTTTTTTTTTTAGCAAACTCTATGTGGGCTTTCATATGTCTTGCACTGAGCAGAGGCTTCCGTTGGGCCACTCTGCCATAAAGGCCCGATTGGTGGAGGGCTGCAGTGATAGTTGACTTTGCGGAACTTTCTCTCATCTCCCTACTGCATCTGTGGAGCTCAGCCACAATGATCCTGGGGTTCTTCTTTACCTCTCTCACCAAGGCTCTTCTCCCACGATTGCCATTGCTCAGTTTGGCTGGACAGCCAGGCCTAGGAAGACTTCTGGTGGTCCTAAACTTTCTCCATTTAAGGATTATGGAGGCCACTGTGCTCTTAGGGACCTTGAGTACTGCAGAAATTCTTTTGTAACCTTGGCCAGATCTGTGCTTTGCCTCAATTCTGTCTCTGAGCTCCTTGGCCAGTTCCTTTGACCTCATGATTCTCATTTAGTCTGACATGCACTGTGAGCTGTGAGGTCTAATATAGACAGGTGTGTGACTTTCCAAATCAAGTCCTATCAGTTTAATTAAATACAGCTGGACTCCAATGAAGGAGTAGAACCATCTCAAGGAGCATCACAAGGAAATGGACAGCATGTGACTTAAATATGAGTGTCTGAGCAAAAGGTCTGAATACTTATGACCATGGAATATTTCAGCTTTTCTTTTATAATAAATTTGCAAACATTTTTACATTTGTGTTTTTTTTCAGTCAAGATGGGGTGCAGAGTGTACATTAATGAGAACAAAAAACTGAGTTTTTTTGAATTTACCAAATAGCTGCAATGAAACAAAGAGTGAAAAATGTAAAGGGGTCTGAATACTTTCCATACCCATTGTAGTTTTGTTTTAAAAAAATATTTTAATTTCTTTTCTGAAACGTGTTCCGATAGATGCTACTGCACTGGCACTGCCGGCGCCATCTTGATGAAGCTAATTTTTTTTTCCAAAATGACGCTGGCGGCGCCACTTGCGCAGTAGCAGTTATCGCGTTCCAATAGATGCAACTGTGCAGGTGCCGCCGGCACAATCTTGACGAATCCTAATTTCTTTTTCTCTGTCAAAATGGCACCGACAGCGGCGTGTGCACAGTAGCTACTGTGCTGGTGCGGCCGGTGGCGCCATTTTGTTTGAAAAAAAATGTCTTAAACAAAACTAGATGTGTAAATAAAACAAAAATATACATAAAATCCCCCGTATCATGCTACAGCGCAGGCGCCGCCGCCTGCCTGCTGAATGGGAATTTTTCTTTTTTTTCAAACCATATTATATTCAGTTTGTAAAATAGGGGGCAGATCACTAAGGGATCACTGATCTGTCAGAAGCCATACACATGAATACCAAAGCAGAGCACCACATGAAGACCCCACCACAGGCCGCCCTGGAGCACGAGCATATCATTAACTCAAAACTGAAAATAAAGATTAAACAACAACCACAAGACGGATTTCATCAACCAAGGTATTATTGTAATCAGTATAATGGATCGGACCTGACATTGTAGGTTACTGAGCACAATCCTGCTGACAGGTTCGCTTTAAGCTGACAGCACATTCTAAAACTCTTGCTTATTAGGCAGGACCTTGATTTAGGAGTAACCTGATTTTTGGTTATGATGTAGTGTGAGAGGTGCTACATCCATAGAGATCGGTGTACTGCAGATCCTGCTACTGTAGAAATATCCCTTGTTCTCCCTTTCTAGGGATATAAAGAATTTCCACATTCAGTAGCAAATAGGCTTTCACTGGATATGGTTTCAGAGCAGTAGTTATGGGATTAATATTTAAACAGCATCATGTATATGTAATGTAATCACCCGGACACTGTTGTCTCATCGTCAGTAGCCGATTAGAAAGCGTATCTGTTAATGTGTTTTCTGTGATAGGCAGCAGATCTGTAGGTTGAATTTTAAGCAGCCCATGGAAATAATGCAAGTGTTTTCTTGGCTCCAGGCGCTACATCTGTCACCCCTTCCTATTGTGTTCACAAGCAAAACCCTGGAGTGCATTTCAGAGGAAAAGTATGCAAAGCTTTTAAGGGCAGTCAGTGTTTCTGGCAGTTCCCCCATGTGTGTCTGTACATCAGCGTCCGAGGATGACCATAATGTTATCAGCCTTATATTATTACAATGTATCCATCAGGAGGGAAGAAGACATATGAACCACAGTATGTGGAGTCATACTATGCATCGAAACCCCAGATACATTCCAATTGCAAGAAGGCAACACACAATTGAAGTATAATTTTTTTTGCACCAGCAGGTTGGGCTATAATGCTGTGTAGCAAAAACAAAGAATTAAAATTTGACCAAATATATACATCAGTGCTGTACAGACATTGTCATTATACACAAGTCCATGCCACTAATGAGATTCACCATCCAATCTCTTTGCCTTTCACACTGGTCAATTGTGAGGTCTCGGTTTACTCTAGGGCAGGCGTAGGTAACCTTAGAAATAAGCAGATCTCATAAGGTTGAATAAAGACAAACGTTGTAGGAGTTGATTTGCCAAAGTATTGCAAGATTTTTGTGCACTTCAAACTTGAGCAAAACTTATGCAACTTTTGACATTTTTACATGAGCACCTCCAACTTTTTGGAAAGTGGGCAAAGCTTAGCAGTAGGCAAGGTGTTTAAGCATAGTCTGAGAAATTCATCAAAATTTACTCCACAAGAGTGTTGTAAACTATGACAGTCACAGACAGGAGTACATTTCCTAGTCTGGCGCACTGTATGTAAAAGATGCACAAAATTCATTTAAGCGGCGCACACCTCTTAATGAATTTGGTGCAGGGGTGGACATACCGAATGTGCAGCCAGTGCGGCTTCATCGGGGCCCGGAGGAGGAGGGGGGCCCCTGCAGGGCAGCTGACACTGAAAGCAATCTGGCCTGTTTATCCAGTCCCAAGGCTCGGGGGAGCCCCTGGCCAGATTGAGAAAATGGCAGTGGAGCGGAGTTGCAGGGATCCATCCTGTGCTCCCTGTCTGACACAGCACAGCTGTGGCCGCAGACACCAGCATTTCCTTTGCTATAGCCCCTAACGGGACTCCCACACCCCTCCAGGGATTTGTGCCCTTCACCCTGTTTCTACTACTTTAAGTAAGGTTTGAGAAAGACCCTGAGGGTCGAAACGTTACCTACCTTGAAACACTGCGGTGATATCTTCATTTTGGTGTTTGTAATAAAGAAAACCACGCTTTTCAGCTTAAGCAAAAATCTGAAAATCCTTTCCTTGTGTGCGACTGTTGTTGTATAGGACTCCTAATATTGTAGCAATTTCTCGGATGAGTTTTTTCTGTTTTCGCAGCTTAAGGCTATGTGCACACGTCAGGATTTTCTGCAGAATTTTCCTGAACAAAACCGGAATTTTTCTGCAGGAAATCCGCATGCGTTTTTTCCGCGTTTTTATAGCGAAAAAACACGTGAAAAATCCTGAATGTGTGCACACAGCCTAAGGATGGCTTGTTTCACCTGCATGGAGAGCTCCTTTGACCGCATGTTTACTTCACAGCAAAACCCTCCAAATGCAAGCACCACACCTCAAATCAACTCCAGGCCTTTTATCTGCTTAATTGAGAATGACATAACAATGGGATTGCCCACACCTGTCCATGAAATAGCCTTGGAGTCAATTGTCCAATTACTTTTGGTCCCTTTAAAAACAGGGTGGCACATGTGAAGGAGCTGAAACTCCTAAACCCTTCATCCAGTTTTAATGTGGATACCCTCAAATGAAAGCTAAAAGTCTGAACTTCAACTGTATTTGAATTGTTTTGTTTAAAATTCATTGTGATAATGTCTATAACCAAAATTAGAAAAATGTTGCCTCTGTCCAAATATATATGGACTTAACTGTATGCAGTGCCCAGGGGGGGAACTGGATGGTATAGGTGCCAGGGTCGGCTAATAATAAAGAAATTAGGAATGTCACAGGCGGTGTTGTGGCATGCTAGCCCTATGTCCCTCACACTGAGCCCTTACAGCCTCTTAGTGTGTGTGTGTGTGTGTGTGTGTGTGCGCAATTTCAAGGATGAATGCTAACAAGGGTATTAACATAATCAAAAGGGAGTCTTTACTGTATTCACTTCAAAATACATAGTCCATAGTGATGGTATCACAGTCCTTCATACAAGCTGGAGATATTTAGGTAGCAAGAGAGATGGTCACTGTGACGTTTAAGATGGAATCTTCCCAGTGAATAGCTTAAATAAAGTGATTGGCTGACTGCCGGTTATATACCGAGTTAGGCTACTTTCACACATCAGTTTTTTGCCGTCAGGCTCAATCCTGCGAATTTTGAAAAAAAAACAGATCCAGCAAAATTTGTTTTCTCATAGACTTGTATTAGGGACAGATTGCGACAGATTGTCTCACGTTTCTTCCGTTTTTTGCCGATCCGTTGAAAATTAGTTTTCCGGCGGCCAGAAAAAAACGGACATAGTAACGTTTTTTGTGTCCGTCGAAAAAATGGACAGCGACGGATCCATCGCCATCCGTTGTTTGCTACAATGGAACCCTATGGCGCCAGATCCGTCAAATGATGGAATCCGGCGACGGATTCCGGTTTTTTTTAACTGAGCATGCTCCAATTTTATTGGGATCCAATTAGCTGGATCAGCTAGTCGGATCCATCGAAAAAACCGCTCCGTCACATCAGTTTTTCACAATCTGTGATGGATCCGTTTTTTTTAAATATTCGACGGATTGTGCCTGACGGCGAAAACCTGATGTGTGAAAGTAGCTTTCCTATCTTAATTCACACAGTCCTTCAGTTATTTTACTACCAAGGATGGGCCTACACAGTTTGGTTCACTGTGGAAATAATGTTCACAGCTTACTCACAATTAAGTCCTGATACGGTTCCCTGTAGCAGGGCGTACAGTAGAGGATGCAGTAGAACGTGAGGCACTCATGCTGGCAGAACCATTAAAGGCGTGGAGTGTAGCAGAAGAGCCCTTGTACAGCTCTATCGCTTCTGTCTCTATGAAGATTGAAATTTAAGATGCCCTCCTGGCATAGGCTGTGGCAGTTTCCTGGCCGATTGAAGATTGAGGGAAGCATGACCTAGGCTGAAGGCAGAGCAGCCTAGGAAGTCAACCTCTCCTCACGTCCCTAAGGCTGTTTTTTTCTCCATCGCTCCTCACAGGAAGGAGAGGAACCTCTCACCGACTTCTCCCTCAGCAGCTTCTATAAGCTTCGGCAGGAAGCAAGGCTGCGTGTCATGGGACCAAAACTCTTGCACTTTTACACTTTGTATAGTAGATGACAGTAAAGGACAATTTATCGAATAAACCGCATAACAGGACCTAGGTTTTTGGCAACCACCCAATAACTATATTTTGCAACAGATAAGAGGTACTGGGACACTACATATATATATATATGGTATAGAAACTTCTCTTCAGTAGTCAAATTTACTGCGTGTGTTCATACTTTCTACCTAGATCCCATATTTTAATTTATATGTTGCCTCTGGGTAATTAATGTAGACAGTTTACAGAAACGAAAGCTGTCGTTATAATCCAAGCAATTGTCTGGAGTTTGGGTGGGATTTTCCTTGCTGCATAAATTTGTGATGAATGGAACTGCTGTAGCATCAAGCCTTAAATAACATAACAAATTGCCCAAGTTTCTGAAGTATCCCGTATCTACTCACAAGAGTCCAGATGATTTGGCTGCGCAGACATAATTTAGAAAGATGAACATGTTAACATCCAATGAAAATATTATTTTCATGACCACACCTGGTACTGACAAGTAAGGCTTCTTTCACACTTCAGTTGTTTGGCGTCAGTTTGAAACCGCCATTTTCGTCAAATAGCGGATCCGCCATTTTTTTTGGGCGGATCCGCTATTTTCCCATAGACATGCATTAGTGACGGATTGTGGCGGATGGTCGTCCGTTCCATCCGCCATGCGACGGATCCGTCGAAATTGGGCGGAAGTCATCTACACATAGACGGACATTATAACGTTTTTTGTCTGCGCCGAAATGGCGGTTCGTGACGGATCCGTTGTGTCCGCCATTCCATAGAATGGCCGCCTATGGGCGACGGATCCGTCGCGACCGTCATTTCGGCGGATGCGTCGCCCAAATCCGCTTTTTCAATTGCGCATGTTCCAAAAAGTAGATACTTTTCCCAGACAACCCCCAAGTAACGGATCCATCAAAAAAACGGATCCGTTAGAACCGTTTTCTCAACAATTTTGACGGATCTGTCGATCCGTCACGATGTCGGAGCTGACTGACGCCAAACAACTGAAGTGTGAAAGAAGCCTAAGGACAAAACTAAAGAGAGCCTCATGCCTAAATTTCTCCCTCTAGAATAAACCCCCTAAATCAGATCAGACCTCAGGCCAGATTCCTAAATCAGGCAGTTACCTTTCTTGGGTTCCCTCATCTTCAGGACTCCACCACACAATCTGTTGAGCTAGACCCTGATGGACCTGATGTGGAAGAAGGCCTGTGGGTCCTGTTTTCTGCGGCCCAGTTGCAAATGTAACGCTTATGGTTACACCACATGTGAGAGTAGCTGAACCCTAGAATTGGTTGTCATTCAGATTAAGACATTTTTAGTTGATGCCTACTTTATCAAACAAATCATATAGCTGAAAATGAGATATGCTGTGTGCACTGAGGTACGAAGGCTATGTTTTTATGATAAAAATACAATCAATCTTTCTCAAATTTTTTTGTTGTGGGCAACACAAATGGGCCTAACTAACTCGTTGATGTTACTGGTATGTTACAGCCCATATTTCATCTGGAGAATTCTTCTAAAGATTAGAAGGTAGTAGCTAGACATTGCCCCCCTACATAATTCCCTTTAAGGTAAAATAGAAAAATTTGGTTTATAAAAAAAAAAAAAAAAAAGAAATTGCCTTTTTGGCTTTGCAAACGGTGTGCATGATTTCAAATACTAAAAACTCTCCCTTAAGTTTTGAAGTATATTCAGTTTTTTAAGACTTTATTTTTACCCTTTTTGGGGGTCACAAGTGTTCTAATCTTCATTTACATTCTTTTCATTATTTTTTTCTGTGTAAAAAATAACATTGAAGGGGTTATCCATGTAAGGTGCCTGAGTGAGGTAGTCGTGGGCGAGCTGCTGCTTCTGCACGCTCTGGCACCAGACAGACAAAACGTGTCCCAATCCCGGTATGCTGCTGTGTGTGGTGTGCATCACACTTACTTGTGGCCCATAGGGCTCCACTGGCTCCAGGCTTTCAGCTTCCAGAGCCTCTGCAGCTAACAATCCAGGGGACACGGAATTCATACAAACAATCAAACTCTTACTTGACAACTTGCAGTCTTGACAATCAAGCATATAGTATACGGCCCAACAGATTGCAGTATTTTCCACAGGTACAGGACATAACATTAGCCCTGATTCTCGGTATAAGTAGAGCATCCCTCTTGCTAATTTCTCTAGCACTTGGAATTCCTCTCCACCACTAGCAGTGCACCCCGATTTCATCACCATCCACCTCTGAAAGTTTGAGTCCATATTCCTCTGCAGGGTTAGTGTACCAAGGACCCCAAAGTCCATCTTGAGGTTCCCTGGCCAACAGACTGATTTGCTGGGTTCTGTGGCAATCCACTGCCCCAAGTAACAGGCTCGCATTGTCCCTATCAGCCTATTGCCTATGACCACTGCTGTCACTTCACCATACTTTCTGTAACTGAACTTGACACTTCCTTCCTAAATTGGGCAAGCCGCTACAGTTAACCCTATCTAGGCTAGACTGCAGCCCCAGAGGGTTTTATGCTCAGATAACACAACTGTAGTTGTGGAATGTGCATCCTTATGGCATTTTCTTGCAGTATATAGAGAATCTTAGTTAAAAAAAAATGGCAGAAAAAAACAGTCAGGACCCGATTCATAAAGATTGTTGTTTTGTATGCCCATCTTATTGACTGGCAAAAGATGGACCTATTTCATTAGGAGGAGTGTACGTCTTGATGAATTTGTCCCATCTTTCCACTGCTGTGCTCCATCCAAAGGCTGATGTACATTTCTGTCATAACTATGATTGATTAATTGTGTGTGCTTGGCCAAGACCCGGCTCTCTGTGTAGTTCTCACTGTAGGTTGGAGTCCTTGAAGTGTGACCGACATCAATCAGACATTTATGGCTTCTACTTTTGATATCCCATACATTTGTCAGATGGCAATATCCCTTTATGCTTTTTTTTGGCCTGTGATTTTGGTTTGGTCTGACAATATAGCTCGGACTAGAAAAGATTGCACATCCCTGTTAAAACATTCCAGCATGTGCTGGAATTATATGTAGATGGATGGGAGATATGGGAAACTTCATGACAATTCAATGTTGAAACATTCAATGGCTTGGAGAGTAGCACATCTTGTTCTTCCTTTGGCAGATGTTATCTGTGGTTCCAGTGGCTAGTCTGACAATGTCTAGACATGGGGAACCACATATAGGGGGCAGATCTTGGAGGTTTAACATATTTGAAGGAACAATTAACAAAAAAAAAGGTTGATGTTGGATGAGCGCCAAGGTAGCTACTCTGCAACAGATGCTTGTGATAGCCACCAGGATTAGCCCTAATTTATCTAAACATTGTGATGAAAGATCAGCACCATTTATTGTGCTAGTTCCACATAGATGAAAAAGCTGAAAGTCAAGCTGGTAGTCTTCAAGCTTGGCTTACGTGTGTGGCATCTGAAGAGCTTGTGGGCATTGTTATGCTTGCAGGAGGTCATTGTAAACATTCACATATTTGTGGCACCCTTCTATCCATCTTCCTGTACCTTACTCAGACATAGCAAGAATAATTAATTTTATGCTCTTGTGTACACTAAAATGCTTGAGACTTCATTACCCCAAGATATAAAGTTCCCATTCAAAAGGCCAGTTGGCAGAACAGTTGCCTTAATGAGCCAAAAACATGGCTTGTTTTCTGTCTAGAACCACATTCGGAAACATTTATCCGTATTTGCTTATTTTATTTTTTAAAAAGTAATAATTGGAACCATAAGGCATGTAAAGTATAAGGCATAAAGTAAAAACTGTGGGAAAAAGATGGAAAATGTCTCATTAAAGTAGAATAAGAACCATATATACAAATAAACAGTACGGATCTCATCTAGTAAGATCAACAGGTCGGATCTCCTTACTTGGAAAGATTGAATGTTGTAGAAGTCATTGTAGGTGGATGTAAACTCCAAAAATTGTTAAAAGGGAATTGGTCACCAGTTTTTTGCTACCTAATCTGGGAGCAGCATAATATATGGGCAGAGACCCTGATTCCAGTGAAAATAATGTAAATAAATAAAACAAGCTATACTCAGGTGAGCAGAGCAAAAGCTACCCGCCTTTGACACGTGATTGGATCTCATTGCAATTTACACAAATGTCTGCTGCAAATAAAATTCTGTTAGTCTGAAGGAGCCCCCTGGCATAATCCCACCGGTTTTCTTGCACTGTTAATAAATAGTGAGGTAAGCACAAATCAGTTGAAATGTGCATATGAATTCACAAATGTGGTGCGCACCATCATTTCTTACAACCTTTGTGTCTGAAAGCTGCCAAAGTGTCTATGACTGTTTATTTCTTTCACACCTTGGGTGCATTGTGCAGCTGAAATGGTGTCAATACAATGGTGGTAGTGCTTTGTGTCACCCCTGTACACCTATATGTGAGCAAACCTTAAAATACTTGTCTCACGAACAAATTACATTTTATTTAATTGATCTTGGAATAATAATCGATTCCACAATTGGATGCGTTAAATATAATATTCCTGTGCTGAAATAATCTTATAAATGTGCCCCTGCTGTGTAATGGCCGTGTCTGACTGTGCAGGAACATGGTCTGATCATAGCACATCTCCATACCTCACAACTTTTGAAGAAGGTAAAGAGGGACAAATTTTAGGCCACACCTCTGACCACACCCATTTCACAACTAGTCACAGCCATATCCATGCCCCAACCACACCCATATAGCACTGCTAATCACACTGTTTCATAAACAATAATTATAAACAAAAAAATATGGCCACACAGTGCTCCATACTGTATAATGGCCACACATGATGCTCCATACTGTATAATGGCCACACATGATGCTCCATACTGTATAATGGCCACACATGATACTGAATACTGTATAATGGCCACACAGTGCTCCATAGTGTATAATGGCCACACATGATGCTCCATAGTGTATAATGGCCACACAGTGCTCCATACTGTATAATGGCTTCACATAGTGCTCCATACTGTATAATGGCCTCACATGATGCTCAATACTGTATAATGGCCCCACATAGTGCTCCATACTGTATAATGGCCACACATGATGCTCAATACTGTATAATGGCCACACAGTGCTCCATACTGTATAATGGCCACACATGATGCTCCATACTGTACAGTGGCCACACATGATCATCAATACTGTATAATGGCCACACAGTGCTCCATACTGTACAATGGCCACACATGATCATCAATACTGTATAATGGCCACACAGTGCTCCATACTTATAATGGCCACACATGATGCTCCATACTGTATAATGGCCACACAGTGCTCCATCCTGTATAATGGCCCCGCATAGTGCTCCATACTGTATAATGGCCACACATGATGCTCAATACTGTATAATGGCCACACAGTCCTCCATACTGTATAATGGCCACACATGCTGCGTACAGCATAATGACCCCACAAAATGCACACACCTACACACACCTCACCGCGCTCCCTCGGTGCTGAATGATATCATCCAGCTGTGCCGCGCCGCTGACTGCTCACGTTGCTGCAGCTCCGGAACACCACTGATAAAGACCTCTCCGTGTCTCTTGTGCCAGTCAGTGTCAGAGCGAGGAGCAATATCTGCTCTGATCCGACACAGCTAGCGATCACACAAGCAGTTTAAGGCGGGGGAACATTTGGTCTGAGGCCATGCAGGAAAAGGAGGATCCCAGCCGGGACAGAGTCTCAAAATTGGGACTGTCCCACTGGATCCGGGACGGTTGGGAGTTATGCACACGCGACTCCACTCCGTACACCTCGTACACATGCGGCTCCGCTCCGTACACCTCGAACACATGCGGCTCCGCTCCGTCCACCTCGTACACACCCGGCTCTGCTCCGTACACCTGGTACACATGCGGCTCCGCTCTGTATACCTCGTACACACGCGGCTCCGCTCCATACATCTCGTACACACGCGGCTCCTCTCTGCACACTTCGTACACACACACAGCTCCCCTCCGTAACCTCATACACACAGGGCTCCGCTCCGTACACACACGGCTCCACTCCGTACACCTCATACACACGCGGCTCCGCTTCGTACACACAGCTCTGCTCCATACACACACACATCCGCTCCGTACACCTCGTACACACAGGGCTCCGCTCTGTACACATCATACACGGCTCCGCTCTGTACACCTCGCACACACAGGGCTCCGCTCCGTACACCTCGTACACACACAGATCTGCTACATCCACTCTGTAAACCCCTCCTGACCCCACACATAAACTTACCCTCATCCAGCACCATGGCAACACAGTAGAGTCCTGAATGCACAGATGTCCCGATCATGTGACCCCTGACTCCTCCCCTCATGTAACCTCATCACAGGTTCTGTGCACACAGAGCAGCCATTGGGATGTTATACAATGAAAAAATGCAGAGGAAGTTTCCCGACGTCTCTTAGCAACCAGTCGGTGAATGCATCACAGTAAATGCAGTGCGGGAAAAGTAAGATCCCGGCCGTGACTGTGGGGCAGACTCTCAAAATTGGAGCTTCCTCGCTGGATCCGGGACGGTTGGGAGGTCTGCATCTCCTGGGCAGGGAAGGAAGGAAAAGAGTATACAGATAGGGGAGCCCGGGAATTCAGCTGATTCTTTCTGTGAAATAAAATGTGGTTTAAACAGACAGGGAAATGTTTTACCTCACAAAAATGCAGCAGCTATGATCCCATGCTGGCCTGTCTGTATACTGTCTTTCATTTCCTCCGCTGCCCAGGAGCTATGGTATGATCAAACCATGTCCCTGCAGGGTAAGGCACAATCATTACACAGTAGATGGCAGAAATTGTGGTTGGCCACTGGAGAGGTGCCAGATGTTGCAGAAGGGCCAGCTGAGGCATGTAGACCCACTGGCAGCAGATGTCACGGTGGCTGAAGTGGGTCACTGGACCCCTCAACACTTCCCTCGTGTCCACTTGTCAATAGCGGGAGGTGGCACTTGTGAATGATATAGGACCCCCTGGGGCACTCCTGTAGTGGTGTTGTCTGCGTGCAGGTTTTGGAGCGCCTGTGTTGTTTGTGCAATCTCAAGCAGCCAGACGTGCAGTTGAACTTGTAAACATAATTTTACTGAAAAAGGTAACGGGGTACAGTCTCCCTCTTAGGCCATGTTCACACTTTGCGGGTGACCTCTGCGGGTTCTCCCGCAGCGGATTTGATAAATCTGCAGGGCAAACCGCTGCAGTTATCCCTGCAGATTTATCGCGGTTTGTTCCGCGGTTTCCGCCTATACTATTGATGCTGCATATGCAGCAATATGCAGCATCAATAGTAATGTTAAAATAAAAAAAAAAGTTTATATACTCACCCTCTGACGTCCCGATCTCCTCGGCGCTGCACCCGGCGGTCCGGTTCCAAAGATGATGTTCGAGAAGGACCCTTCATGACGTCACGGTCATGTGACCGCGACGTCATGGTCATGTGACCGCGACGTCAACGCAGGTCCTGTTCGCACAGCAACTCTGACCGGCCGGCCGCGTGCAGCGCTGAGAGGTGAATATAACATGATTTTTTATTTTAATTCTTTTTTTTACACACAAATATGGTTCCCAGGGCCTGGAGGAGAGTCTCCTCTCCTCCACCCCGGGTACCACCCGCACATTATCCGCTTACTTCCCGCAACGTGGGCACAGCCCCATGCGGGAAGTTAGCGGATCAATGCATTCCTATGGGTGCAGAATCGCAGCGATTCTGCACAAAGAAGTGACATGCTGCGGGTTGTAAACCGCTGCGTTTCTGCGCGGTTTTTCCCGCAGCATGTGCACAGCGGTTTGCGGTTTCCATAGGGTTTACATGTAAATGTAAACGCAATGGAAACTGCTGCGGACCCGCAGCATCAAAATCGCGGCGGTTCCGCGGTAAAAACCGCAAAGTGTGAACATGGCCTTAAAGGCAAAGTTCACAGAATATTGTGCATATGAAAGTAATGGTTCTCTCCTCATGAGACAAGCGAGGTTATGGCCTCTCAGGGTGGCTGGAGCAGAGTTCTCTTCACTTGCTATTAGAGGAAGTGCTATGCGCAGTCCAAGAAATATTACACTGATGGAGGGACCTTCACAGATTGGCTCTCTGTGGAAACAGACTAAAGTGTGGAAGTACTCCTGTTTTTTAGCCTACCGTTCCCTATCGCAGGGGGTAGGTTAAGCAAAGTCGTTGGTGTGGCAGCCACATGGGTCTGGTCCTGGCTAAAAGCAAACAGGATAACCAGCATGCAGGAGAGCACATGTACTGTGTTATCTCTCCTGACTGGAAGACTTCACTCCTTAGTGGAGATTATAAGGAGAAAAATGTCCCCCCAGTGTGGACTGGCATGGAAACTATGCTGGGAGCAGTGTTTGCTTCCTCAGGTAGCTTGAACAACCCAAAACTGGAAGTTACGTCAGGAAGTTTGTGAACCCTGAGCTGGCTGTTACCTCAGGAAGTGTGAAAGCCCTAAGCTGGGAGGCTCCTCCCAGCTGTTTCTATGGCAGCTTGTTGTGAGAAGAATAATCACTTAACCTTCATATACACACATTGGCCAGTAGATGGCAGCAAAGCACTTTTATGAATCGTTGGTATACAATGCAATGTATTACATCTCTTAACTCACAGTGCCAAAATCTACTGCCACACGACAACTGCCTCTTTCAGCAGCAGTAGAACGGGTACTGGGATACCACATCCCTGTATAGTCAGACACAGCCATTACACAGTATACAGCAGGGGCACATTTATGGTTTCCTCATATCCATAATACAGATCTCAAGTGGATCCAAACAAAATGATTTTCTTCACGGGTGTAATTATTTTGAGTCAGAAATCGACATCTTATATTGGATGCTAGTTTTACATTTTATCGCATTTTTACTAAGAGTAGGTTTGTGTATTAAGCTGATTTCTCCTTGTGGGTCTGCAGCAGCCTAAGCCTAATTAGTGTTTGTTGTGTGCACAGAACCCTACCAGGTGAGCATAATCATGCAGTGTTATCCTCTTTTTCTTCCCAGATAAGACCTTATTGCGTTTTGTTTTTTTCCATTTTTTTTAGGTTTATTAAAGCGTTCATGTGAACTGAACAGTTGACAATTATAGGGTGAGGGTATGAATAATAGACAATATTGTGCTCCATTATAGGGTGAGGGTATGAACAATAGACAATATTGTGCTCCATTATAGGGTGAGGGTATGGACAATAGACAATATCATGCTCCATTATAGGGTGAGGGTATGGACAATAGACAATATCGTGCTCTCGTGGTCTAGAATAGAGAACAAATACAGATATGTGAATTAGCAGGTTTGCGTTAGACCTCATTTAGACGTCTGTGAATCAATTACTTGTTCTATTCGGGATTTTTAAGGGTAGAAGACGTACAAAGTATACAGAGCTATTCACATATCAGTTTTTGTCTGTCGTGTGTCTGCAAAAAAAAAAATCACATACACATGTCCCTTCTAGATCTGACTCATGGATCAAAATTACCCATACAAGTCAAAGGTTCACAAAAATGAACAGACAGCACATGGATGATATCTGTGCAATCCTTAGGGTATGTGCACACGTAGTTTTGAGCTCTGCGGATTTTTCCCAGCGGATTTGAGAAATCCACAGGTAAAAGGCACTGCATTTTACCTGCGGATTTACCGCGGATTTTGTGCGGATTCCACCTGCGGATTCCTATAGAGGAGCAGGTGTAAACCGCTGTGGAATCCGCACAAAGAATTGACATGCTGCGGAATGTATATGCAGCATTTCTGCCCTTTTTTTTCCGCAGCATGGGCACTGCGGATTGCGTTTTCCATAGGTTTACATTGTACTGTAAACGCATGGAAAGCTGCTGCGGACCCGCAGCTGCAGATCCGCTGCGGATCCGCAGCAAAATCCGCAACGTATGCACATAGCCTTAGTCATATTTTATTTTCATGTGAAAAACTTCTGATGGTAAAAACAGTAACTGACCAAACACTGATGAACAGAAAAATTAGGAAAATGTCTGAATGCAGCCTATAGAAGTGATAAAAGATAATAAGGCCTCATTTAGACGTGCTATTTTTTATCTCATTTTTTCCAGTGTGCAGTGTCCATTTTTTTGATAGTGTGTCAGCTTTTACAATGCGTCATCCACCTTTTCTGTATATACCTTATATATAAAAAAAATGATCAAGGTTTTTCAAAAGCTTCACCTACTAACTGACCCTCGGATAAGAGACACATGCATGGCATCAGAGTCAGGCCGGTTTCACACGTCAGTGGCTCCGGTACGTGTGGTGACAGTTTCCTCACGTACCGGAGACACTGACTCACGTAGACACATTAAAATCAATGTGTCTCTGCACATGTCAGCGTGTTTTCATGGACCGTGTGTCCGTGTGAAAAACACGGAGACATGTCAGTGTTCGTGAGAGCGCACGGATCACACGGACCTATTAAAGTCAATGGGTCCGTGTAAAACACGTACCGCACATGGATGCTGTCCGTGTGCCATCCGTGTGCCGTGCAGGAGACAGCGCTACAGTAAGCGCTGTCCCCCCAGCGTGGTGCTGAAGCCGCCATTCATTTCTTCTCTCCAGCAGCGTGCGCTGGAGAGAAGGAATGAAAAATCATTGTTTTTTTAATTTTTTTTGCAGTTGAAATAAAGTTCCCGGTAACCAACCCCCTCCCACTCCCTCCCAACCCCTGTGCGCCCGCCCTCCCTATGGGAGGTGGAGCCGCATATTCATCACTGTAATGAGCGGCACCACGTGACCGCTCATACAGGACAAGCTGCGACGCTGAGAGGAAGCATCGAGGGAGCTGGGTGAGTATTTTAATGCCAGCGGGCGGGCGGGCGCACAGGGGTTGGGAGGGGGTGGGAGGGGGTTGGTTACCGGGAACTTTATTTCAACCGCAAAAAAAATTAAAAAACAATGATTTTTCATTCCTTCTCTCCAGCGAACGCTGCTGGAGAGAAGAAATGAATGGCGGCTTCAGCACCCAAAGCAGGGGACAGCGCTTACTGTAGCGCTGTCTCCTGCACGGTCTGTGTGGTACCCAGTCGGCACACGGGCGGCACACGGCTGCCGCACGTGTGCCACACTGATGTGCCACGTGAGCACACGGACACGGATAACTTCGGTACCGATTTTTCCGGTACCGGAATTATCTGGACGTGTGAGACTGACATCAAACCCATTTTTTGGGGAGGTCACAGTCTAAATTCCTCATCAGTATGTCTCTGGAGTATGGGTGGAACCCGGAGTAAACCCACACAAATACGGGGAGAACATACAAACTCCTTACAGATGATGTTCTTGGTGGGATTCGAGCCCAGGACCCCAACGCTGCAGAAACACTGCTACTGAGCCACCGTGATGATCGATGATCATTGTACAGCTGTGATAAAATCCATATCCACATAAGGTCTAAGCCTAATTGTATGCCACATTTTACTTGAATACTTTAGTCCGATGCCACACATAAGCTGTGGAGTTTACCACAGCTCCACAGAAATATGCAGGGCTATGGTGGTTTTCCTGGCTTTGCTCCAATATACTTCTCAATAGCATTTGAAAAATGTCAGAAAAAAAAACAACACATCATATATTGCAACAAGAGGTGACTTAAAAAATAATAAAATTGCTGAAAACTCAGGGGAATATTTATTAATGCATTTATTTAAAAAAATGAAATAAAAAAAAAAGGTAGCAAATGATGGCATCTGCCACTTGTATACCACATGTATACCGAGTTTCGGCGCAATTGGTCTTTTCCTATTTAAATACCCCATTTGATCCTTATGACGCCACCCCCTGACGAAGGCAAAGCGCCGAAACGTGCGTTGGGGAGGACGCCATTCAGGAGCCAGGGCCTCACTATCTCACAGTAAGTGATTATGCACTGTAGATAATTCTCCCAACAAAGTTTACAGTGATTCCCTGATTGCCCTTTACTTTCCCTTCACGGCTTCACCATTTTTTTATACATTAAGGATTGTGCACTGCTTACTACTTTTCTTAATTTTCACAGTGAATCCTCACTCGTTCTTCATTCATACCTCACGGTATTACTATATTTTTTTTTTCTAGCACTTGCTTGATAATGATTTTTTTGTGAAGTTGCATCTTTTCACTTTAGCACATATACATTTTGTGTTTTGGATTGTTTAGTATTGTTATCACATATTGATTATTCTCGGTAATACTTGTGGATTCTGCTTTATCTCAGTGGCACCAAAAATAGTGATTTTTGCATATATTATCCGCTGTGATTTATATTGTGTTTTTTAGTATAAATTTATACTTAATATTCTCCTGGATACACGTCCTTTTGGATTTTATTTGATATTTGGCTTTTTTATATGATCCTGTACGTTTTCCCGTTACTGTGCTATTTATTGTAATTATATATTGATATAATAAAGTTATTTTATAGTGGACTATATGGTCAGCTTGTGGTGCTCTTTTTAGGTTTTTGGTTGACTTTTTTTCCGACTGTCCACGGCATTTTATTATTGGTCCTTTCTCGCGGGTAATAAACACTTTTAAGTCGCTTCCTTTTACTTCACTCGTACTACCACGTGAGCTTTTCTTTGTATTTTTTATATTAATTCACAGTAGTGGGAGTGTTCTGCTGCCATATTCATGGAGCCCTCGGATCTGCTAACATAAGCAGTACTGCTTCCAGCAGAACAGATCCTAGATTGACGGCTGACGGGAGTAAAATGCAGGAAAAAAGCACAGGCAGAATAGCAGAGACATTAAAAAGGAGCAGTGTACCATTAGCATTATTGGAGCAGGAGCTGTCAGCTGCTGGGCAGGAGCTGTGATTAATCCCTTCCTAAGATAAGCTAAGGAGCTGCAGGTCTGCAGTGAATGGCCAGGCTTTGTGGAGGGGGGTGAGAGAATCATGTAATCTGGGTGAGAGAGACTAATGGGGGAGAGAGAGAGAGAGAGACAGTAACTGCTGGTGATAGCAGATCACAGGGCAGTCTCTCACAAAATGGCGCTGCCCTGTGATGCTACTCTTCATTCTGCCCCAGGAATACTAGACCACCCAAAAGGGGAGGGAAATGGTGATGTCGGCAGTTACTGCCCCAATTTTGCTGCTAACAGTAAAGCTGGTAAGTTTTACTATAGCTGCTTGAGGTCTAAAATGGAAAATGCTCCCCCTAGTGGAAATTATATATATTTGTAAGAAAATATATAATATTTTTCATACAGAAATGTTTGCAAACAGTGCAAACATTGCATTAATACATTTTAATTACTATTTTAAGCTTGATTTCACAAAAACACAAACTACAAGAAAACTGGTGGCACCTGCCTTTAAATTTCTCAAAAAGTGAAGCAGAGCTTTGTGAAGGAGGCAGCCTGGCATATTGACAGCAATATATGCCAGAAAGTGGAGTAAACTATGCCATACATCTGATTTATTACATCCCTCTTAATAAATCAGGTGAATCTTAAGTTGGCCACATTATACAGCTTTGGCCGATAGTTCGGCATACAACCATCTTAGCAAACTCTCCTATACACAGTGCCCATTCAGGTCAACAGCCATCTTAGCTGACTTGTTCTTGCACAGGATCGTCCATTTGACTTGACAGCCATCTTATCTGACTCCCCCATACACCAGAGCGCTTGTTCGCATGTGCGTTCTTGTGTTCTTTAGGAGAAAAGTGGTGTCAACCGGCAGCGTATCTCCGGTAAAATAATGCGATGGGTAGTCCAAAATCGGACACATGTGCTGAACATCTTTTCCAACCATCAGTCGGCCGACACGCCCATACACATTAGATTGTCGGCCGAACCCATCACAATGTTGGCGTTGTCACGGGTTTACGGCAGTGTCTGATGCACTGGTTAGAAGCACTTCTCCTTCATCTTAAATGGTGCAGGTTTCTATTAGCAATGCAGGGGTTAAACCTCTTTTGTTTCTCTCCTTCCGTCCAGTGCCCTGTTCGTTCCTGTGTTCCAGTCCAGTTCCTGCCTGTCTTCACGTCTGCAGTACCCTGTTCGTCCTGTTTGTTCCTGTGTTCCTGCTTCGTACCCGCCAGCCCTTCCGCCCGTCCAGTGCCCTGTTCGTTCCAGTGTTTCCAGTCCAGTCCTTGCCAGTCTCCACGCCCTCAGTATCCTTCTGTATCCTGTATTCCTGTGGTATCCCTGTCCGTCTCTGTGTCCTAGCCTTTCCTGGGTTATCTTTCCTTGCCCCTGCTCCTTCCCTAGCCGCTGTCACTTCCGTCAGCTAGGAATATCTTCCTTTTATCTTGGCCCCCCAGCCCCCGTGGCAATACTCCCTCACGGGCCTGTCCCTAACTCTCCCTGTATAGGGGGAGGTCCATCAGGTCAACTCGTCCGTGAGGGGTTCGTTGTCGCGGTCCAGAGGGTCCACTCCTTCTCGCTTTAAAGACGTCACAGTAGGAAGCCGCGGCATGACGTCACAGTACCAAAGGCCATGGACCCCGCTGGTGTCTCGGCCACTCAGAAAGAGTTACTTTTTTTGCGGGAGAATCAGACCAGGATCATGTCTTTTCTAAAGAATATGGAGTCTCGCCTAGCAGCTTTACAGTCCTCAGATCCTGGCAATGCCTCTCAGTTGGCTGCTCTTCAGCAGGAGCTCTGCCAACAACGGGACACTCAGTCCCATATTTTGAGTTTCATGGCCTCTGTGGATGCTCGTCTCCTGTCTCTCCAGGGTGCCACCTCTGCTCCTATTTTGGCATCTGCCCCTCAGCCTTCACCCCGCCTTGCCAGGCCTCCTCGGTATAGTGGAGATCCAAAGTCATGCCGCGGCTTCCTACTGTGACGTCTTTAAAGCGAGAAGGAGTGGACCCTCTGGACCGCGACAACGAACCCCTCACGGACGAGTTGACCTGATGGACCTCCCCCTATACAGGGAGAGTTAGGGACAGGCCCGTGAGGTAGTATTGCCACGGGGGCTGGGGGACCAAGATAAAAGGAAGATATTCCTAGCTGACGGAAGTGACAGCGGCTAGGGAAGGAGCAGGGGCAAGGAAAGATAACCCAGGGGAGGCTAGGACACAGAGACGGACAGGGATACCACAGGAATACAGGATACAGAAGGATACTGAGGGCGTGGAGACTGGCAAGGACTGGACTGGAAACACTGGAACGAACAGGGCACTGGACGGGCGGAAGGGCTGGCGGGTACGAAGCAGGAACAAACAGGACGAACAGGGTACTGCGGACGTGCAGACAGGCAGGAACTGGACTGGAACACAGGAACGAACAGGGCACTGGACGGACGGAAGGGCTGGCAGACAGGCAGGAAACGGACTGGAACACAGGAACGAACAGGGCACTGGACGGAAGGAGAGAAACAAAAGATCAAGAGACAAGCACTGAGCACAGGAACGAAGGGAGAGCCTAGGGCAATATGAAGCACAAATGACCAAAGGCACAGGAGAGAGGAAGAGGCGGATATATATATATGTGTGCTGCGCATTACCTCCGGGTGAAAGTCCTCCAAGGTGATAGAGAGGACAGAGCAGGAGGCGCAGGAGAGAAGCTAGAAGTGCACACGCGCAGAATTGAACCTGGCGCGCATGCGCACTAGCCGACCAGCAGAGGGGGAGAGTGGACGCTGAGAGGAGGACGCTGCAGAGGAACAGCCGCGCCGCGCCGCCGAGGACAAGTAAGTATGGGAAGAGGCGGCGAGCGGCGGCAGCGGCGTGACAGTACCCCCGTCTTTATGCCCCCTCTTTTTAAGGTTGGACCAAAATCTAGCCAGAATTCGAGGAGCCTGAATGTTCTCCAAGGGCTCCCAGGACCTCTCCTCGGGACCAAACCCCTTCCAATCAACCAGAAACAAAGTTTTACACGTCTTTGAGGTAAAAGACATTCTTGCCGTGAAAAGACTGAGAGGTAAAACTTTGTTTCTGGTTGATTAGAAGGGGTTTGGTCCCGAGGAGAGGTCCTGGGAGCCCTTGGAGAACATTGTCGCGGTCCAGAGGGTCCACTCCTTCTCGCTTTAAAGACGTCACAAAACCGTTCATATTTGAGTCTCTGAAGCTTTCCTGCTTGGATGGTCTCAGCTGCTCAGTGTTGGGTACTCCCCACCTATATATACTCGCCACTGGCAATCTGGATTGCCAGTGTAAGGGTATGTGCACACGTATTGTGGAGGACTGCGGATTTTTCTGCAGCAGATTTGGGAAAATTGCAGGGCAAAACCGCTGCGGTTTTTCCTGCGGATTTATCGCGGTTTCTATTGCGGATTCCGCTGCGGGTTTACACCTGCAGTTTTCTATTGGAGCAGGTGTAAACCCGCAGCGGAATCCGCAGAAAGAATTGACCTGCTGCGGAATGTAAACCGCTGCGTTTCCGTGCACTGTGGATTTAGTTTCCCATAGGTTTACATTGTACTGTAAACGCATGGGAAACTGCTGCGGATCCACAGCTGCGAAAACACTGCGGATCCTCAGCAAAATCCGCAGCGTGTGCACATACCCTTAGTCTTAAACTGCCTGGTGTGGAGTGGAGGTGTCGGTTGTTGGTAGAGGCGTTTGTAGTGTATAGATCTGTGATTTTTGGTGTTTTGGCTGTGTGCAAAATCCTCATCCTCTCCTATTTGGTTTTCCTTTCTTTTCTCCCCTGTGTTCCTCTCTGTTGTCTGTGAGTGCAGATTTTTATGTTTGGGATTTTCATTTATCCCTGTACGCCTTCCTTATTAGTCTGGTTTGTGTATACATACACTATTACTCCCCACTTCCCTGGGTTGGGGAGTGGGACAGATATAGGACCTATTCGGATATGTGCACACATTGCAGATTCCATTGCGGATTTTTCCGCTCGGATTTTTTGCAGTTTTTGTGCGGATTTCGCCTGCGGTTTTAAACCTGCGGATTCCTATTTTGGAATAGGTGTAAAACGTTGTGGAATCCGCACAAAGAATTGACATGCTGCGGAAAATAAACCGCTGCGTTTCTGCGCGGAATTTTCCGCAGCATGTGCACTGCGGATTTGGTTTTCCATAGGTTTACATGGTACTGTACACCGCATGGAAAACTGCTGCGAATCCGCAGCCAAATCCGCAATGTGTGCACATACCCTTTGGGGTATGTGCACATGATGTGGATTCCATTGCGGATTTTTCCGCAGAATCCGCAGGTAAAATGACCTGCGTTTTACCTGCGGATTTTGTGTGGATTTCACTTGCGTTTTACCTGCAGATTCACTGGGGGTTTTCTGCGGATCCTGTGCGGATTTCACCTGCGTTTTACCTGCGGATTCACTGTGAGTTTTGTGCGGATCACCTGCGTTTTTACACCTGCGGATTCCTATTATGGAGCAGGTGTAAACTGCTCCGCACAAAAAATTGACATGCTGCAGAAAATAAACCACAGCGTTTCTGCGCTGAATTTTCCTGCAGCATGGGCACGGCAGAGTTGGTTTTCCATAGGTTTACATGGTACTGTACAACGCATGGAAAACTGTTGCAGATCCACAGAGCCAAATCCGCAACGTGTGCACATACCCTAAAGTTCAGCAAGTACTTGGGTCTTACCCATTCTATACTCCTTCCATTCAGGATTTTTCCATCCATTTGAACATTTCCCCCCCCCCCCCACCTCTTTGTAGGGTCTGCCGGAAAAAAAACTCGGCTTTCCCATTGACTCCCATTATACTCGTTACTAGAAAGGAGCATGCAAGTATTAGGAATTGCTCTTTCCAGCAATGAGCATTTTCGTGGTCGCTCATCCCTAGTTTTCACTAGGGTTGAGCGACTTTCATTTTTTTAAGGTCGAGTCGGGTTTTGTGAAACCCGACTTTGTCCAGAGTCGAGTCGAGTGCAGTCGGCCGACTATCGCTAAAAGTCGGGGATCGACCGAAACACGAAACCCAATGCAAGTCAATGGGGAAGCATAGTCGGCAGTGAGTGGAGGCCAGGAAAACACCTACAGTGCCCATTTTAATGGCAGAAACATCCATTCTTGTTTCTGAAGCTTGTCAATCTTAATTAACTTTATAATAATAGTTGTTCATTTGAACTTGGGGGTCATTTGGCAAAAGTTGTGGGGGGTAGGGCTGGTTCAAGGTTTTAGTGGGCCCAGGAATCGTGGACTACGTCACGGCGGTGGAGCAGGGAGAGGTAAGTATTTCAACTTTGCAAGTGCTGTGATCCTGAGCAAGCAGGGGTGGCCCACTCGTTCGCATTGGCACTGGCACAGGGCCCCTCAAAGTACAGCGGTGTGTTTGCATGGCGGGGGCGCCTCCCACCAGCAGTGACACTTTTGCGTACTCTGAGGGGCCCTGTTCCAGTGACGTCGCCAACGAGTATGCCCCCCCACCTGATGAAGGAACCTGCACTTTCATCTGCACCTTCCTCTTTGTCCCTGTGTAAGGTGGTATAGCATGCAGGAAGGGGAACCTTACTTTCAGCAGGGTCAGATTCTGGCTGTGTAGAGTGCAAGGGGAATGTAGTGGTCTAGGTCAATGTACCAGCAGACTCATCTAGCAGTGGCTGGGCAATGGGCAGGGGGAGGAGGAAACAGATATAGGGCCAAAGAATAAATTAGGCTAAATGCAGTTCAAAATTGGTAACAGGACTAAACAGGCAGCATTGCTTTGTTCAGTGGAGTAGCAAACCCAAGAGCAGCAGACACTGTTTTAAGGGCCCAACCACACTAGTAGGCCAAATGCAGTTTAATATCTGCTACCATAGGCCCAAAGCCAGAAGGTTGAAGCTCAGCTTTATTCAGTTGAGGGCAAACACCAGGGAGGGGCAGACACCGTTAGTAGGCCGTAACCAAAGTTGAAGGCCAAATGCAGTTTAATATCTAATTTTATAGGCCGAAAGCCGGAAGGTTGAAGCTCAGCTGTATTCAGTTGAGGGCAAACACCAGGGAGGGGCAGACACCGTTAGTAGGCCCTAAACACCTATTTTTTATTTTTTTTTAAATGCACTTAATGAGAGCCAGAAGGTTGAAGCTCAGCTGTATTCAGTTGAGGACAACACCAGGCAGGGGCAGACACCGTTAGTAGGCCCTAAACACCTATTTTATTTTTTTTTTAAATGCACTTAATGAGAGCCAGAAGGTTGAAGCTCAGCTTTATTCAGTTGAGGACAACACCAGGGAGGGGCAGACACCGTTAGTAGGCCGTAACCAAAGTTGAAGGCCAAATGCAGTTTAATATCTAATTTTATAGGCCGAAAGCCAGAAGGTTGAAGCTCAGCTGTATTCAGTTGAGGGCAAACACCAGGGAGGGGCAGACACCGTTAGTAGGCCCTAACCACCAATTTTCAAAAAAACAGCACTTAATGAGAGCCAGAAGGTTGAAGCTCAGATTTATTCATTTGAGGACAACTTGAATTAGGGACTGCAGACAGACTTACCAGGCTGTCCCCTGTGTGGACCATGCATCCAATACATTAACCCATTGCGCCACAAAGGACACATAACCTTCCGTGGCCATGCCTACAGGTCCATGTGTCTGTTGTCAGGTGTACCTTTGGACTGACAGATTGCCAGAGTGCATGGACAATGCGGTCTTTTACATGCTGGTCGAGGGTTGGGATGGCTTTTCTCGCAAAAGAAGTGTCAACTGGTTAGCTTGTAGCGTGGTACAGCGTAGTCCATCATGGCCTTATTAATAGTAAATAAAATATATAACTAGGCTCTATGAACTCTTAAATAGGTTCCAGGGGTACACGGGCAGCATTGGTGTGGTCAGTGGAGGAGTATTGCAAGTAGCGGCCGCAGACAGGCTATCAAAGGCCTAAAATAACAAACAATAGGCAGGCATGGCAGTTTTAAATCGGTTACATGGATACACAGGCAGGCCAGACAGCATTGTGGTCAGTGGAGGAGTAATGCAAGTAGGGGCCGCAAACAGGCTATCAAAGGCCTAAAATAACAAACAATAGGCAGGCATGGCAGTTTTACATCGGTTACATGGATACACAGGCAGGCCAGACAGCATTGTGGTCAGTGGAGGAGTAATGCAAGTAGGGGCCGCAGACAGGCTATCAAAGGCCTAAAATAACAAACAATAGGCAGGCATGGCAGTTTTAAATCGGTTACATGGATACACAGGCAGGCAGCATTGTGATCAGTGGAGGAGTATTGCAAGTAGGGGCCGCAGACAGGCTAGCAAAGGCCTTAAATAACAAACAATAGTCAGGCATGACAGTTTTAAATCGGTTACATGGATACACAGGCAGGCCAGGCAGCATTGTGGTCAGTGGAGGAGTAATGCAAGTAGGGGCCGCAGACAGGCTATCAAAGGCCTAAAATAACAAACAATAGGCAGGCATGGCAGTTTTACATCGGTTACATGGATACACAGGCAGGCAGCATTGTGTTCAGTGGAGGAGGATTGCAAGGAGTGTCTGACACAGTTAGTACTCCAAAAAAAAAATAATAATAATGTCTCGCAAAACAACGATAAGTAAAAAAAGGGTGGCATGCTTAGGTACAGGGGTGGGCTCATCTGCAGAGTTTATGACAAAGTAATTTGGCAGTAAATTAGTATTTACTGGTGTCAATATAGGACACTGCCCCAGACTACTTTAACTAGCATCATAGATGCAAACAAATTGGTATTGTTTGTCAGTGCCAGGCATTGAATGATGTCAGTGCATAGACTAAACATTGGTGGAGCTGTGCGAGATAATTTTGCACGTGGTAGAGCACAGTTTGAGCTGGGGGGGGGGGGACTCTCTTGTGGCCGGTGGTACCGCCCCAGGGCCCCTCATGTTACAACGGTGTGTCTGACGTTGGGTGCGCACCACCACCGCCAGAGACACTACATTGTACTATGAGGGACCCAGTGGCAGTGCCGTCGACCAAAAGCGGGCACACCCACCTCTTCAGACAAACAGCACTGTAACGGGTGCTTGCGCCAAGTGGCGATAAAACGGCCCCGTGGGGGGATTTTTCCCATTGGGGGAGGTGTAAACATGTCGTATGCTGGACAAACAGCTGCTGCAAATTAAGAGATAGGAACACTCAGTAAGACCAGTCCACAAGCAAGACCTTTTTATAGGAAAGCTAGGTGTCAGCCGGGAAAGGTGGGGCAAAATAATTTGAAATCCAGGAGTGGTTCATTTTAATGAAGGTGAGATCATCCACATTTTGGGTAGCCAGACGAGTCCTTTTTTCGGTTAATATTGAACCAGCAGCACTGAATACTCTTTCTGATAGCACACTAGCTGCTGGGCAAGCAAGCTCCTGCAATGCATATTCTGCCAATTCAGGCCAGGTGTCTAATTTTGATGCCCAGTAATCAAATGGGAATGACGGTTGAGGGAGAACATCGATAAGGGAAGAAAAATAGTTAGTAACCATACTGGACAAATGTTGTCTCCTGTCACTTTGAATAGATGCTGCAGTACCTGTCCTGTCTGCGGTCATTGCGAAATTACTCCACAACCTGGTCAGAAAACCCCTCTGTCCAACGCCACTTCTGATCTGTGCACCTCTAACACCTCTGCCATGTAGCCCCCTGCAGCTTGTGTGAGACTGAGAACCATCACTGGCGCTGTGTGCTGGGAATGCCTGAATCAAACGGTCTACAAGAGTAGCTTGTTTGGTTGCTAATATTTGTTCGAGGTTCTCATGTGGCATAATATTTTGCAATTTGCCTTTATAGCGAGGGTCAAGGATGCAGGCCAACCAGTAATCGTCATCGCTCATCATTTTAATAATGCGTGTGTCCCTTTTGAGGGTACGTAAGGCATAATCCGCCATGTGTGCCAAAGTTCCAGTTGTCAAATCTGCGGTTGTGCTGGTTGGAGGGGCTGTTACAGGCAAATCTACGTCACTTGTCTCCCTTAAAAAAACAGAACCCGGCCTTGCAACGCCACTAATTTCTGTTGGCCCAGGAGAAGCTTCCTCATTCAAAAAGTACTCATCCCCATCATCTTCCTCGTCCTCCTCCTCCTCTTCGCCCACTACCGCGTCCTCTACACGGCCCTGACCAGACAATGGCTGACTGTCATCAAGGCTTTCCTCTTCCTCGGCTGCAGACGCCTGCTCCTTTATGTGCGTCAAACTTTGCATCAGCAGACGCATTAGGGGGATGCTCATGCTTATTATGGCGCTGTCTGCACTAACCAGCCGTGTGCATTCCTCAAAACACTGAAGGACTTGACACAGGTCTTGTAGCTTAGACCACTGCACACCTGACAACTCCATGTCTGCCATCCAACTGCCTGCCCGTGTATGTGTATCCTCCCACAAAAACATAACAGCACGCCTCTGTTCGCACAGTCTCTGAAGCATGTGCAGTGTGGAGTTCCACCTTGTTGAAATGTCGATGATTAGGCGATGCTGGGGAAGGTTCAAAGACCGCTGATAGTTCTGCATACGGCTGGAGTGTACGGGCGAACGGCGGATATGCGAGCAAAGTCTGCGCACTTTGAGGAGCAGGTCTGGTAACCCCGGATAACTTTTCAGGAAGCACTGCACCACCAGGTTTAAGGTGTGAGCCAGGCAAGGAATGTGTTTCAGTTGGGAAAGGGCTATGGCAGCCATGAAATTCCTTCCGTTATCACTCACAACCTTGCCTGCCTCAAGATGTACAGTGCCCAACCATGACTGAGTTTCATTCAGCAAGAACTCGGACAGAACTTCCGCGGTGTGTCTGTTGTCGCCCAAACACTTCATTGCCAATACAGCCTGCTGACGCTTGCCACTAGCTGTCCCATAATGGCACACCTGGTGTGCAACAGTGGCAGCTGCGGATGGAGTGGATGTGCGACTGCGGTGTGTGGACGAGCTCTCGCTTCTGCATGAGGAGGAGGAAGAGGAGGAGGGGGGGCTAACGCCTACAGCCAACTCTTTCCTTGACCGTGGACTAGGCAAAACTGTCCCAATATTGCTGTCCCCTGTGGACCCTGCATCCACCACATTCACCCAGTGTGCCGTGATGGACACGTAACGTCCCTGGCCATGCCTACTGGTCCATGCATCTGTTGTCAGGTGCACCTTTGTAGTCACAGACTGCCTGAGTGCATGGACGATGCGGTCTTTAACATGCTGTTGGAGGGCTGGGATGGCTTCTCTAGAAAAGAAGTGCCGACTGGGTAGGTCGTAGCGTGGTACAGCATAGTCCATCAGCGCTTTGAAAGCTTCGCTTTCAACTAACCGGTAGGGCATCATCTCTAATGAGATTAGTCTAGCAATATGGGCGTTCAAACCCAGGGTACACGGATGCGAGGATGAGTACTTCCTTTTCCTAACAAGAGTCTCATGTAGGGTGAGCTGGACTGGAGAGCTGGAGATCGTGGAACTAGCGGTGGTGCCGGTGGACATGGCAGACAGAGAGGGTTGGAGATGGTATTCTTGCCGGTGCCCTACATGCAGTGTTTCCTACAGCAAACCTGGTGATTCCCTGACTGCTTTGGCCTGGCGACGAAAGCTGCACAGATACTGCCGGTGGTGCGGGAAATGGTGGGTTTACAGTGAGGGAAGGGATGTAGCGTTGCTGACTAGCTTCATTGGCCGAGGGTGCTGCAACCTTTAGGGACATTTGGTAGTTATTCCAGGCTTGCAAATGCATGGTGGATAAATGTCTATGCATGCAACTTGTATTTAGACTTTTAAGATTCTGACCTCTGCTTAAGGTAGTTGAACATTTTTGACAGATGACTTTGCGCTGATCATTTGGATGTTGTTTAAAAAAATGCCAGACTGCACTCTTTCTACTATCGGATAACTTTTCAGGCATTGCAGACTGAGCTTCTTTAACCGGATGGCCACGCTGTCCTCCAACAGGTTTTGGTTTTGCCACGCGTTTTTGGCCAGATACGGGCCCGGTAGATGGAACCTGTTGTGATGTTGATGCCTGCTGCGGCTCCTCCTCCTCCGCTTCTGAACTACTGCCGCCTGCACCCTGTTCCCCCAATGGCTGCCAATCGGGGTCAACAACTGGGTCATCTATGACCTCCTCTTCTATGTTGTGTTCAACTTCGTCTGTGTCATCGTGTAAGCCGGTGGTATAGCGTTCGTGATGGGGCACCATAGTCTCCGCTGGGTTTGATTCTGCCTTAGTACACTGCGAGGGCAATGTTCTTGTCTGAGTCAAAGGAACAGCATAGTAATCTGGCTGTGGCTGTGCATCTGTGCACTCCATGTCCGATTCAACTTCTAATGGGCATGGCCTGTTAACTGTTTCACTGTCTAACCCGGGAACGGTATGTGTAAAGAGCTCCATGGAGTAACCTGTTGTGTCGACTGACGCATCCTTCACTGTTGTTCTGGGTGAAGGACACAAGGAAGCGACTTGTTCCTGACCGGGAGCATCCACTGATGATGCACTGCTCTGACATTTGGCACTTTCCGAGGAGGAGGCGAAAGAGCTAGAGGCAGAGTGAGCAATGAAAGCCAATACTTGTTCCTCCTGCTCCGGCTTCAAAAGTGGTTTTCCTACTCCCAGAAAAGAGAGCGTTCGAGGCCTTGTGTAGGCAGACGACGTTTTTGGCTCAACAACTCGAGACTTAGGTGCTGTACTGCTTTTACCACGACCAACTGATGCTCCACCACCACTACCATCATTACCAACTGACAATGACCGCCCACGGCCACGACCTCTTCCACTAGACTTCCTCATTGTTTGCAAAACGTAACCAAAGTAACGCTATTTGTTACTGTAAAACAACTTATAAGGTGAACTCAAACTTCTGTAGAATTTATATATACCTTTATAGGTGCCTGACACTGAAAGGAAAATCAGGCCCAATGTTACACACTCGGTTTTTTGTGCCCCAATAATTTGAGACAGATGGCACACACAGGAGCAGCACTCAAGCAGACTTGCCAATATTTATCTCCCACTAATTTTTTTTTTTAAAAGGGAGAATGTAGCCAAAAAAAAAAAAAAAGGCCAAGTATCACACAGTGTTTTTTTCGTTGCCACACAATGAGAGTGAGATGCCACCCACAGCAATGGCACGGAGGCAGACTTGCCAAGATTTATCTCCCACTAACTATTTTTTTTTGAAAAGGGAGAATTTACCCCCCCCAAAAAAAAGGCCCAGTATTACACACTGCTTTTCGGTGGGACACAATGAGAGACAGATGCCACACACAGCAATGGCACGGAGGCAGACTTGCCAAGATTTATCTCCCACTAACTATTTTTTTTTTTTGAAAAGGGAGAATTTAGCCAAAAAAAAAAAAATGGCCAAGTATCACACAGTGGTTTTTTCGGTGCCACACAATGAGAGTGAGATGCCACCCACAGCAATGGCACGGAGGCAGACTTGCCAATATTTATCTCCCACTAACTATTTTTTTTTTGAAAAGGGAGAATTTAGCCAAAAAAAAAAAAAAAATGGCCAAGTATCACACAGTGGTTTTTTCGGTGCCACACAATGAGTGAGATGCCACCCACAGCAATGGCACGGAGGCAGACTTGCCAATATTTATCTCCCACTAACTATTTTTTTTTGAAAAGGGAGAATTTAGCCAAAAAAAAAAAAAAAATGGCCAAGTATCACACAGTGGTTTTTTCGGTGCCACACAATGAGAGTGAGATGCCACACACAGCAATGGCACGGAGGCAGACTTGCCAATATTTATCTCCCTGCAGTTATCTCAGAAAAGTATGGCAGGCAGCTGAAAAGGACTGCTGCACACAAAAGTGTGGACAAACACACAAGATAGCTGTGCAGAAAGGAAGGAAATATAGGATTTGTGCTTTGAAAAAAGCAGTTGGTTTGCACAGCGGCGTACACACAAAGCAACGCAGCTATCAGGGAGCCTTCTAGGGCAGCCCAATGAGCTACAGCGCTGAGGAAAAAAAATGTAGCTTCCACTGTCCTGCAAACAAAAGGTGGTATTGGACAGTGGAAATCGCTACAGCACAAGCGGTTTGTGGCTTTATGTACCCTGCCTATCACTATCCCTGCTTCTGAAGAAGCGGCACCTCTCCCTACGCTCAGATCAGCAGCAGTAAGATGGCGGTCGGCGGGAACGCCCCTTTATAGCCCCTGTGACGCCGCAGACAGCAAGCCAATCACTGCAATGCCCTTCTCTAAGATGGTGGGGACTGTGATCTATGTCATCACGCTGCCCACACTCTGCGTCCACCTTCATTGGCTGAGAAATGGCGCTTTTAGCGTCATTGAAACGCGACTTTGGCGCGAAAAGTCGCGTACCGCATGGCAGACCCCACACAGGGATCGGCTCGGTTTCATGAGACGCCGACTTTGCCAAAAGTCGGCGACTTATGAAAATGAAAGATCCGTTTCGCTCAACCCTAGTTTTCACCCATTTTAATGCCATGTTCACATTTCTTCTTGCCAAACACGTGCTGTGTTTTTCCTTACACCTCATGCACTCACAGTTTGGGGGCATAATCTCTATTCCCTATCAGAACTGTGGTAGGAGACCCCCGCAGACATGGGAAGAACATGCTAAACATGGACTGTAGACAGATCACACAGGCAGGAATAATGGCACGACTTGCCTTTTGAGCCCTGCCAGCGTTTCTGCAGTGATTGTCACCTCTCCCAGTGAACGCCACGTGTGCACATGCCCTATACTAGCAGTGTGTGCCTGCTGATGACAGCTGGGCAGGATGTAGTCTGATGACATGTCACAGGGAGATGGCTGGGGTCAGGAGATGTGTGCACAGTCATCTGATGATCTCTTGTGATCCCCGCACACTGACATTACGGCTGCAGGCAGGGATCGGTTCTAGTTTTGTGATTCGGTGCGGAGATCTGCAGTGCATCCAGCGCCCCCTGCTGCTCGTCCAGGCGCAGTGCAGATGCAGAGCCCAGAAGTGGGTGAGGCCAGTGCCTAGCAAGTACTAGCGAGGGAGGAGCCCGGATCTGCTCGCTCTCTCTTCTCAGAGTCCCAGCTGGCACTGCAAAAAGGGATTTACTATTGTCTAAGGCAGCTAAGGAAAAATAAGACAAGCTCCCCTCACCTGATCTGCTGTAAGACAGACACAAAGGGAGCAGGCTGCAGAGGAGAGCATCATGTCCTACCAAGGCAAGAAGAACATTCCTAGGATAACAGTGAGTGCACGCATCCCTTGTCTCTGCTTAGCTGTCATGGCACTGTGGAGGGCTGCTCCCCATACACCAAGGGTTGGGGGTCTGGTGGCAGGGATGGCCCCCGTGTCCTGCCCAGGATTAGCCTAAGAAGGTGACCTCAGGGTATTAGGATCAGCCTCTAATCTGGCACCCTTGCAGGTGGTTCCATCTCTATCAGGGTGCAGGTTGGAGACAATCCATAGTATAGTAGGGGTTTCTGAGCAGTAGATGACATCCTGGAGAGGGGTCCTGGAGAGGGGTGGTCCTTGCTGCACCACCCATATGTACATGGGAATGGACTTCATGCCCTTATCTATGGTGTGATCAGCAGCTCCCATATACAGCTGTAACCTGATTTATTCCTGATTCCCATCCTATAATATCTTTCCATTTAAGCAGGATGAGAAAAAGAACCCTGCAAAGAATGGGATCATATATGGGTGACCTAGGGTTGGGCGTCCATGTCCACGGCGTATGTGGGTGACCTAGGGTTGGGCGTATATGGGTGACCTAGGTGTCCAGGTTTCTTTGGCCATTTGTCGCAGGTGCGATGCTCTGCAGCCAGTCATTGGCCTCCTCCTGATCAGCGGCAGGCCTGCCCTTCATTGTCAGATGGGCGATGTGCAGCTGGGCTTTGTCTGTGCTGAATTTAATTAGACCTTTGGTGGGGTGATGGGTGGGGGATGCACTGGGAGTGGGATAGGTAGCAGCTACTCCATCTTTACCAGCCAGACAAAAGGGCGATGGGCTGGCACTGATTATCGCTGTGTCTGGGTGACATTCTTGATTATGTTTTGTGACAAGGATGCAATGTTTGTATTAACCCTCTGGTGGCCATGCAGAAGATGAATCAGTGATCTGACGCTGAAGGTGCAGTAACGACAAAGGATTTCTATGGAATGCCCTACTGAAGAGATGTGACTGCTGGCACTCCGCCTGGCTGGCTCGCTGGGCATGTGTAGGTCCACAGAGCAGGCAGGTGCAGTCATCCAGAAGACATCTCGGTCTCTGCAGTCATTTGACAAGCCATTGCATTTTTGTAGAGTGCAGAATCAGTACAATGGGGGGGTGGGGGTGCTCAGGAGAACCTCAGCAGCATCCATCTTGTCCTAGAAATGGACGCACCCTCCTACAACAATAGCAGTATGAGGGGTGGGGGCGCACGGCAATAAGCATAGGGTCTTTGTGTACAACATCACCCTTAGAAAAGTAGGGTGGCATTCATACCCTGCAGCTTTGGGAATACCTTGCAGATTTTGCATCATTCCAGAGATGCTTGGCACACAGGTGGCATTCCTGGCACAACCTAGAGTCAGATGTGGGGAGAAACAATGTCTGCTTATTTAGAGGGGTTTAATGTATGAACGTGTCATCCCTGCAAATGTCAGTGTTGCTAGGCAACAGCTATGTAGTGTCTGGATGAGCCAGATTTGGAGTATGGAGCCTTTACCCTCCATTTGCTGGGAGGGGAATTAGGAGGCGCGGCAACCATGGAGCACGTGTCTGGTTTTTAATATTTGTAATAGAGTACATATACAGGGAATCCAGATTGTCCTCGGCAGTGTTCACACAGAGTAAGGGTATGTGTCCACGGTCAGTAAACCCTGAGGGATGGACGCTGCGTACTTGTGCAACCCGCAGCGTCCAATGTTGCAGCATAGTGGATGGGATTTCAAGAAATGGAAGTCTATGGAGAAAAAAAACACCAACAAATGCGCGTTTTCAAAGCATCGTTTTCATGAAATCACATCCACTTTGTTTGGACAGTAAAACTCAACAGGTTTTTGGCACAAAGAAAACCCCAATGGAAAAAGAACGCAGTATTCAGGCCTCATTCAGATATCCCTTTTTCACATACGTGTTCTGTCCATGTTTCTCACAAACACGTACCCATTATTATCTAAGGAGCTGTTCACATGTCCGCGTTCTCTGTGTGTCTGCAAAAAACCCGGAGATATGATCCGAATCACAGATAAAAATGACCCATTCAAGTCCACAAGTCACTGACAGCACCGATCTCATCACCTGGTTGACTTTGTAAGAATAGGAGAAGTTTGTCATTTATTTTTTTCATACGAGATAATCACTAATGAAACACTGACGGTAAAAATGGACATACGCACCAAACACTGATGAAATTGGGATCCAAAACACTAATTTTATAATGAAATGTACCCCAATTGTAAAACATGGGGGGGATGAATACTGCCACTGTATCTCTCCCCCACATGCAGCAATTGCAAGTATGCTGCTGCAGGTCGTGTAGAAAAATGAAGTTGATCAGGGGGCTTCGTAAATATAGTGTGTATTAATGACCATTTGGTAAGAGTTTATTGACCTGTTTGGAGGAGGTGTGACGCCAGGCACCCACACCAATCAGCTGTTAGCAGGTTCTGCACCCACCAGAAGTACAGTACATAGAATACAGAGCCAGAATGTTATAGTGTTATTTAAAGGGAATCTGTCACCTCATATTTTGTATATAAACTGTGGCCACCGCCATCAGGGGCTTATCTACAGCATTCTGTAATGCTGTAGATAAGCCCCCCGATGTAACCTGAAAGATAAGATTAGATTATACTCACCGGTCCGATGGGCGTCGTGGTCCTGGTCCAGCGCCTCCCATCTTCATACGATGACGTCCTCTTCTTTCCTTCCTGCCGCGGGTCCTGCGCAGGCGTACTTTATCTGCCCTGTTGAGGGCCAAGTACTGCAGTGCGCAGGTGCCAGGCCTCTGACCTTTCCTGGCGCCTGCAGTACTTTGCTCTGCCCTCAACAGGGCAGATATAGTACGCCTGCGCAGGAGCCGCGGCAGGAAGGAAAGAAGAGGACGTCATCGTATGAAGATGGGAGGCGCCGGACCGCCGATGGGTGAGTATAATCTAACCTGTTTTTCTCATCTTTCAGGGTACATCGGGGGCTTATCTACAGCATTACAGAATGTATTACAGAATACTGTAGATAAGCCCCTGATGGCGGTGGCCGCAGTTTATATACGAAATATGAGGTGACAGATTCCCTTTAATATAAAGCCTGCAAAACTCTGCTGCTTCCCACACAGCACACCCAACAAGTGTTTTCAGTGATCTGTAGGGGTCCACCTTTGATCTGCAGGTTTTTCCATATTAGTCATATATATTAAAATGGTGCAGGTACCCTCTAATGAGTGATTTTTATTTTTTACGCAGTTTCCAAGTGAGCTTTTATAGAGGAAAAAGGCAGCTAGCATTTTAAAAATGTATCACTGAATTCCAATTTTGAAGAGATTTCAAAGCTACTCAGTGCATTCCTATGAACAGCAATATCGCAAAGATATGTTCTAAGTCTAAATGTAGCCTTAAGGGGTATTCCCATCTCCAAGATCCTTTCCCAATACGTAGTAGGTGTAATAATAATAATATTAGCAAATACCTCCAATTATAAATGTAATGTAGATCTCCTGATTCGCTATATTGCTTACCCCATGTGCAGGGCATTGCGATAGCTTAGATTTCCATGGTTACGACCATTCATATAGTGACAGTTAGCTGTTAGTGGTCGTAACCATAGATACCTAAGCATAACAATGTAATGATAGCCCCAGAAGAGCCATTGCCGACACCGGAGATCAGTATAACTTATTATTTTACTGGGGGTAAACATAAGGATTAAGAGGCGTTTCTCCGAGTACTGGACAACCCCTTTTAGTATTAACCTATCACCACTTCTGACAATAATCAGTCCCTTTGAGGTAGCAGTCCCGGAGCATCTTTTCCCATTACTCTGTGGCATCACTCCTTGTCACTGCTCAGTCTGGTACTGGCAGCACTGAACGGTCAGTGACACAGTGTGTGGAGTGGGCCACAGCCCAGCAGGTGACACCCTGCTGTCAATTTATTCATAAATGTCTAAGAGGAATGGCACAAAGAAAAGTCATTAAAAAAATATTCAAAATTGTTATGCAGAAAAAGCAAGCAAAGTATTTCCTAAAAGCGCCATTTTTAGGGGAGCCAATAGAGGGGCATTAGAGTCCATGGACCTGCATTCCCAGCTACTGATTGATAGCAGCATTTAAGTCTTCAATCCATTGTAACAGATAGGAACTCCGTCTGAAGCCGCTGGGGCCGATTCATGAACACGACGTTGGGTGGGTGATACCTGGGAGAAGGAGTGCTGATTTATCCCACCGTGATACATTTACCATACTGTACGGCTGTAAACTTGGGTACCCAGTAGCTGGAATCTGCGCCAGCCGTCTTTCACAGCCGTATAAACCTTCCCTATTAGAGCATTCCCTGTTAGTGTGTAGCGTCTTTTATACTTCACTGTGCAATTTCATTGACATCTCTATATAATAGTGTTGGCTGGATGTAACGCCCTGAAAAATGGGTTATTTTGTACTATCGCTGTGTGTGAATCCAGCCTCCTGCTGGTCTTTGTTGCATCTATGGACACATTCAGGTTCTTCATTCACATTTCCCTATGTAAAACGCATTACTTGTTGGCATAGAACAATACCACGCCCCGTCCCTTAGGCTGGACTCCAGGGAGAGCTGACTATTCCGTTAATTTCACTAAAAAAGCCTCGCTGCTGAGGGAATCCGGCTGGTAATAAGGACCACACCCTAGAAGATGCACGGCGAGACAGCACTCGGCCACCTGTTACTTGTCTGTGCCTCTTAGGCGGATTTCTTCTCTATCAGTGTTTATCTAATGTATCTCCAGGAAATATTACATATCGTACACCATATGCACGGCACGACGGAAAACTGCTCTGCAGATCTTATGGTGAAACGTTCTGGGGAGATTTATTAATCTCACTCGTTTTCTGTAGGGAACACTGGAGCTTGTCGGTTTTACCCTTATCCCTTTACCATTTCCCAAAGAATGGAGAGGGATGTAATTTTTATCGTAGGTACACTTCAACTGTGAGAGACAGAATCTAAAAAAAAATTCCAGATTCCAGAATATCACATTTTATGATTTTTAAATAATTACATTGAATTTTATTGCATGAAATAAGTATTTGATCACCTACCAATCAGCCAGAATTCTGGCTCTCACAGACCTGTTAGTTTTTCATTAAGAAGCCCTCCTACTCTGCACTCCTTATCTATATTAATTGCACCTGCTTGAACTCGTTACCTGTATAAAAGACACCTGTACACACACTCAATCACACTGTAACCTCTCCACCATGGTCAAGACCAAAGAGCTGTCTAAGGCCACCGGGACAAAATTGTAGACCTGCACAAGGCTGGGATGGGCTATAGGACAATAGACAAGCAGCTTGGTGAGAAGGCAACAATTGTTGTCAAAATTATTAGAAAATGGAGGAAACACAAGATGACTGTAAATCTTCCTCAGTCTGGGGCTCCATGCAAGATCTCACCTTGTGGTCTCAATGATTCTGAGAAAGGTCAGGAATGACTAAATGGGAGGACCTGGTCAATGACCTGAAGAAAGCTGGGACCACAGTCTCAAACATTACCATTAGTAACACACTACTCTGTCATGGATTAAAATCCTGCAGGGCAAACAAGGTCCCACTGCTCACGCCAGCACATGTCCAGGCCCGTTTGAAGCTTGCCATTGGCCATCTGGATGATCCAGAGGAGGCATGGGAGAAGGTCATGTGATCAGATGAGAATAAAATAGAACTTTTTGGTATAAACCCCACTTGCCATGTTTGGAAGAAGAAGTATGAGTACAACCCCAAGAACACTTCCAACCATGAAGTATGGTGGGGGAAACATCATACTTTGAGGGTGTTTTTCTCCAAAGGGGACAGGACGACTGCACCGTATTGAAGGTAGGAAGGTTGGGGTCATGTATCGTGAGATTTTGGCCAACAACTTGCTTCCCTCACTAAGAGCATTGAAGATGGGTCGTGGCTAGGTCTTCCAGCATGACAATGACCCAAAACACACAGCCAGGGCACTTAAGGAGTGGCTCCATAAGAAGCATTTCAAGGTCCTGGAGTAGCCTACCCAGTCTCCAGACCTGAACGCAATAGAAAATCTTTGGAGGGAACTGAAACTGAATGTTGCCTAGCGACAGCCCCAAAACCTGAAAAATCTGAAGATGATCTGTATGGAGGAGTGGGCCAAAATCCCTGCTGCAGTGTGTGCAAACTTGTTCAAGAACTACAGGAAACGTCTGACCTCTGTAATTGCAAACAAAGGTTTTTGTACCAAATATTAAACAGCTTTTTTTCTATTGAATCAAATAATTATTTCATGCAATAAAATGCTAATTAATTATGTAAAAATCATGCAATGTGACTTTCTGGATTTTCTTTTCAGCTTTTGTCTCCCATAATTGAAGTGTACCTACAATTAAAAATTACAAACCTCTCAATTCTTTGTAGGTGGGAAAACTTGCAAAATCGGCAGTGTATCAAATACTTATTTTCCCCACTGTATTTTCTAGTAAGTTTCCCCCTTTGTACCTTTGTAGTAGGGTTATCGTACATTGTGATCATTTGTGAGATTTTACAGTCGGCATGAAAAGATCTTCATGTATTTATACTGTCCTTGCCCCTTACATCTAAAAAATAGTTCAAAAGGTTACTATTATTTGCTGAGTGGTCCTAAGTAGTGATGAGCAAGCATGCTCAGATAAGGCGTTATCGAAAAATATGTTTGAGTCCCCGCGGCTGCATGTCTCGCGGCTGTTAGACAGCCACAACACACGCGGGATTGCCTGTCTGTTAGTGAATCCCTGCATGTGCTGCAGCTGTCTAACAGCCACTAGACATGCAGCCGCGGGGACTCGAACATATTATTCGGACATGCCGAAGACACCCGGTTAGCCTCATTCAGACTTTTCTGAACTCCTGAAAAATTTTCATCAGTGTGTTAGACCAGATTTTCATCAGTTTGTCTCGTATGCAAAAAAAAAAATTGACGTGAAAAAAAAAAAATTGTACAGCGCTCACATGTCATCCGTGTGCTGTCCAGTCAGTGAAAGGAGAAGCTTAACGGGAACTTGTCATGTCCCCCAATGCTATTAACCGATCGATATGGGCTCAGTCTGCAGGTTAATAGCAGAGACAGCTGCCAGTCAATGTGCCGAGGCGGGCTTATCCATGATTATCACGTGTGACATGCATTACAGATATGTTTTCTTGGGTCATATATGTACAAGTGACATCGAGTATCCACGACAAACAACAAAAAAGAGCTTCTTTTCTTTTTCTGGGGGAGAGAAATAGTGCGAAACTAATTGATTGTCCCTGCTTACCACATGTAGCATATGGCCAACATTGTCATCGTGGAGCTGAGGTCTAATATTAGCCCGGCCCCTCTGCCCCATTACTGTGAACTTGTGTCCCTAGGAACACTTGTTTAGTGATAATGTGGCTGCTGATCACTCAACGTATGAGCAAAAGGCTATTTTAACGGGTGGAGTTATGTTTTGGTTTGCACAAATGATCATTGTTCTCTGCAGCACCTCATCCTGTGTAATCAGGTCATGTGCTGCCAAGAATAACCGCAGTTGACCTGTGTAAAGAACAGAAATGTTTGGAGTTCATACTGGACAGTCCCTCTTCAGGCCTGAACGCCAAATATTGACTTTCTGCTGAAGTCCGGATCAGTGTTCGGGATAAGTTCGTGGTGGCGCGGAGGAGAATTTTTTTTTTCCGTTTCTTAACAGTTCGGGTATCCATAATTTTCAATGGGGTTTCGGGTTCTGGTGGAAGCTCGGGTACTGTTCAGGTACCAGAACCCTACTACTACCCTAGTTGGTAGTTGTTTGCATACGCAATCTTAGACTGGATTAATTTGTTCTTGACGTTGGTAGAATGCCCGACACCAGATCTATAGAGATTGAACACAACCAGAGTCATGAAACAAATGACTTGCTGCAAGGGTGTATCTCCAGTGATGTGACAAGGTGGTCATCACAGTGTTCACACATCATGGTTTTGTAGCATTGTTTTGAAAGGTTAATTTCTTGGTGTGATTTTGAAGAACCTGCCGGAGAAGCACAATTAGACTGCCATGTGTGAACACAGTCCTAATCTCCCATTCTGATTCCTTAATATTACCAACATGGACATCTCCTAGTCCTGAAAATGTTCCATATATTTAGCAGATAGTTTCCATTATTTGCTTTTCTTTTGCCCCCTTGTTTTTCCAGTCCTGTCTGTAACTTCAGCGGTGGCAGTTGTTACTAGGCAGGTGTATTGTCTTTAAGAATAGACCTGTGTGAGAATGGAAGGGAACGGTCTATAAGATGGGGGCAGGGCTGCTGATCAGCTTGCCCTTGGCTCATTACAATAGGGGGTTGGGTGGTGTAGCATTATCATGTAGTCTGACGAGACAGGTCTTTTATCCCCCACAGAGTTCTTAAGTCCCCTTTTGTGCATTACACGTATTAAGTCTATGGTAATAAAAGACCACAAACTTGAGTCTTTTGTATAATAATTCATGAATATTCATCTTGTGGGGGGATAATTTCTAAATATAATTAACCACATGGGGCAATGTAATGGCCAGTTGTACCCTAGTTGATGACATGGTTGTGTCATGTCACCAAGACCATTGATCTCAAGACAACAGTCCATGTCTTGTGGCACAAAGACGTCGTTGAGAGCACACTGTAGGGTGGGGCTCAGCACGCTGCTTTGCTTTCATAAGTTAGTAATTAAGTTTTTGTGACTCACTTCTTATAAATGGGAATTTTATAAGTCTTAAAAGGAGCTGAAAGTATAATCTATTAAAATAATATTTGGTGGATCTGTACTGGATATAAGGCAACTGGACAGTTACTGAACTGAACAACGGGGTGGTCCTCTTTATTTTCTCAAATGTGTAAAAACAGCACTATAATGTTTGAAAGTGGGTATTGTTTGCCCCAAATCCCAAGATTGCTTTGGCTCCACTTTACTCTGAATTTAGACATCTTCATAGGCATATAGGAGGCTGCTGAGTTTGCGTCGGGAGACCCCCAGCAGCTCTGATAATCCCAATCACACTCCGATGTCTGAATTAAAGGGATTGGTCACTACTTTTAGAAGTCCCTTTCATATGAATTAACCGTTATAAATTAGCTCTTTTGTACATACCTTGCTTTCCATAATCCTTTTGCGCTGCTGGTGAAATCATCTCTGGCTGAGAATTGTCTGACTTCCTGTGATGTCATGTCACATGTTGTCTGACTTCCTGTGATGTCATGTCACATGTTGTCTGACTTCCTGTGATGTCACGTCACACGTTCACTGACTTCCTGACTCTGGAATCTGATGTTGCAGTCATGTGACCTTCATGCAGTGCGTGTGGGCTCTATTCAGCAGAGCTCATTCACTGATATATATGTATATATATAATTTTTTTTTTAACTTGATAAAGATGCTCCAATGTATGTGTTCTCTATTCTGCTCACCAGTTACTGGTGAAATCTACCATGGCCCCATAGAACCCATTCATACAATAAAAACACAAAACGCTTTAATTGTGGATAAAAATGGCCGTGTAGTTTATTTAGGGTTACATAAATTAATTAATCACCAATAAATAAACTCCTTAAATTATAAAACCAAAGTACCAAACTTTTCCAATAAACCAATCCACCCAGACATGGGTGATTTTCCCACAATTAAACTACACGACAGTAAATTTACAAGAATTCAGGGGAGGGAGGGTGGGGTCTTCTTTATCTTCTTCCGCTGACAGAATGACCAGATACCACAAAACAGGTGTTTATATATTCAAAAAAAGAGCGGCAAAGCTGCTAACAGCCAATAGAAAACCGTTTCAATAGCTGCCAAACATACCAGAAAAAACTGGATAAAACCAGTGTCACACTTTCAGAGATGACTGACTTGACCTTTACTTGACCTTTCTTCTGACAGAAAGCCATATTAAATGACAGGGTCCATGAGGCCATGAGACCCCCGCTATATTTCTTTCGGGTTTACGCGGGGGGGCTAACATGGCCCCATAGAACCCATTCATACAATAAAAACACAAAACGCTTTAATTGTGGATAAAAATGGCCGTGTAGTTTATTTAGGGTTACATAAATTAATTAATCACCAATAAATAAACTCCTTAAATTATAAAACCAAAGTACCAAACTTTTCCAATAAACCAATCCACCCAGACATGGGTGATTTTCCCACAAGGCCATGACTCAGCGAGACATGGCCCCCCCCCAAACCACACAGCCATTTTTCAATGATAGTTTGTAGGTCCAAATTAAAAATATCAAGGCCAATATCAGATAAATGAACCAAATCAGGCCTATAAAGGCCCAGTAAAAAACCCTCCAAATCCAAATGCCGGAATGAAAACCCTGAAATTAAAAGAAAAAATTTTTCCATGGATTTATTGACCCTTCTCCGGATTTTATCTAAAAAAGAAAATTAATTGTTGTGCCACAAAAGTCTGGGAATAATCTTGAAAAAACAAAGTTTGAATCAGGCAGAATTTGTTTAAGATAAATAAAATCGGATCGCATGGCCGATAATAAGTCAAGAGTCCTGATTTTTCCAAGATCATTCCCAGCTACATGAAATATAATTAAATCAGGGGAAGGAAATTTAATTAGCCATTTCTTCACTTCAGCAACCAGGCAATGCCATTTCAAGCCGCGAACTCCATGCCACCAGACCTGAATATCAGAAGGATTAAAGGATAAATATTTAGTATGAGATCGTTGGCTGGCCCTCTTCCTGGCCCAGAAGATAAAAGAATGTCCGACTATCCAAATGACTAGCGGACCTGAAAGAAAAACAATAATTAATAGTCATACAGATCATGTCGTACATATAATTTGAACCTTTTGGAGTTCCATCTTCCCAATTCCTTTATCCCTGAATCGGAAAGCCCGGCCCTAGAGGCCTCCGCAGCTGCTCCGATTCTAAACGAATGAGATGTGATTTTAAGGTGTTTTTTACCCAAAAAGCTTAAACATTTCTTTAGGACAAAATTAAATTGAAAGACTGTAACCGGAGAAAAATCACTATGAATGAATAATGGGCCCTGTCCCATAGGTCTGACCTTAATCCAATTTGCCATGTTATCAACAGGGCAAATGATTGAGACATGGATTGCTTTAATGTTCAACCTAGATCCCCTGCCTAATTGATCTGTCTTTAATTTTATTATAAATAAAATTAAAAAACGACTCATGAATCTGGACATCCAAAATCATGAGTCCCGAAGGCTCCGATTTCTTAACAGAAACCACCTCACCAACGCGAAGTGCTCCAAAAAAGGACAGAGAAAAAATAGAGCTAAATAATAAGGCTTCCTCAAAATTTACATAAACGTGGATGAGACAGGAGCACAATTCTTTCAATAAAGACAGGGAAATAGGTGGTCTCGAGTCAGGTATAAAATTGGTTTTCCTAAAGCCTTTTAAAAACTGCTTACTGGGAAAAGATTAGTTAAAGCAATACTGCCAGAAAGTTTAAAGGAAAAATGAAACTCCTGCTAGGCATTTCGCTATTGCAGAGTAAGACAAACCGTTTTCTACTATAGATTCAGCAAACTTTAGTGCTGCTACCGGATTAGAAACTGTTGGGTCAAAATAATGTAGGTTGCAAAAATTGTTCCATTTCAGCCATGCAGCCGAATAGTCAGCCTATGATCTATTAGATAACGATTTTTTGATAAAATACTGTATCAGAGTGCAACCATGTCCCAAATTGAAAGGGGTAAGAGGGTCCTTCCGAATCCACGTTGGGAACCTGCAGGAAAAAATTCGACCACTGACGATTTTGTAAAGAGTCAGCTATGAAAAGAAATTTGCTCTTTCCCAACTTTGCTTTCAGGCATTGTAAGACCAATTGTCTCAAAATTCTGTCAGCAAAAGTATTTTTAGAAGATAACGTGTTGATAGAAAAAAATAAAAAAAAAAAATAAAAAAATAAAATAAAAAAAATAAAACTACTGCCTGGTTAGTGGAAAGGAGTAAAATCCTGGAATTCTGCATTAGTGATCCCCAAATAAATATTCCTGCAAAAATAGAAAATAAAAGTTCCAACACATTACGTTTGAAGATAGTTTCTTAGACACCCAACTTATTGGCCACTGGATGGACATCCAATGAGAGTCAAATAAAATACTGAAGCCACACTGGCTATCCGCTGTGAAAAGAAAGGGAAAAGAATCGCCAGAGACAAAAAATCTGCCATTATGCTCTGACAAAAAGGAGAGCCAAATTCTAGCATCTTCCTTTAGGTCAGAATGGATACTAACATGCGAATGAGGTGAAGATACACCTTTAGTGGCATCCTATAAACTTCTGCCAAAAGCCCGACCTATAGGAATGACGCGAACCGCAAAATTCAATAGACCTAACAATGATTGAATTTCCTTAAGAGTGACCTTGCTCTTGGCTAAAAAATTTGATAACGCAATGCGCAGTTTAAAAATTTTCTTATCAGGAAGTCAGATTCCATTTTTTGATAATCAAGAGTGATTCCCAGAAACTCGAGGGATCTAGGCAGACTGACTGTTTTTTTTTTTTTTTTTTTTTGTGAGCAATAGGAACACCAAAGTGCTCACACATTTGGATAAATTTATTGAGGGGATCTTCGCATATTGAGGAACCATAAGGACCGATAAACAAAAAATCGTCTAAATAATGGAGGATACCTGCATCCTTACTATTAGTTTGTAAAACCCAATGAAGAAAGGAAGAAAAACTTTCAAAATACGAACATGACAAAGAAAAGCCCATTGGCAGGCACTTAAAAAAAAAAAAAAAAAAAAAGAAGCAGTCATCAAAATAAAAATCTAAAGAATTAAATCCGCACGGGTGAACAGGAAGGAGTCTAAAAGCAGACTTAATATCTGACTTGGACATTAAAGCATTAAAACCAAATTTCTTGAGGATAAGTGGTGAATTAGCCGGAAAGAGCCCTCATCTATTTTTTTTTTTTTTTTTTTGGCATAATACCCAATGGTGATATATGGAAATTAACAAACAGCGGGGTTAAAAAAGGGCCTGAAACTCTGCTTAATTGAATTTCATTAATAATTTTATCCCTAGCTACCTCAGGGTGAGCCTTTAAAGAGGGTAAATTAGGAACAACAAAACAACCCGCCCCTTTAAATTGTGGGATAAATAATCATTCAGAAAAACCATTAAAAAGCAGCTCACTGGTCTCCTGGTTGGGATATTTGCTTAGCCATACTGACATGTTTGCCAGAATCACTGGCATCTGTGCTTTTTGAATTAGGCTCCTTACGTGAGGACTGTTGAGCTGCTTGTTACTTAAAACATTTAGACATAGGGTGTGAGTTACCACAGAACGAGCATTCATGGCGGAATCTACAGTTGTTGTTCCACTTACAAAAGGAATCGTTGAAAGCGAAACAAACACCGCATTTACTTGAACTAGAAGGGGTGAACGGATAATTTGTGCCTGAAAGCTTCATCATAATTCCAGCTTCCAGGATTATGTCCAAGTGCTGAAATATCTTGCTGCAGAAATGGGGAGATTTTTCACCCAAAACTGCAGCAAAAACAGAAAAAGCTTGCACCCAGTTATTGAAAGATTTAAAGATGGATAAAATGATTATTCCAAATAAGCTCTTTAACAGAAGGGCTTAAATGGAATCCTAAGGGAGACAGCTCGCATGTCAGAGCTTAAAAGAGTTAACAGGGGCGGTGTTAGCTGATGAATTGTCAGAGATTGCAGCACTGTGTACAGCTGATGTGTACAGCTGATGTGACAGCTAGGGGGGGGAATAGCTTCTTTTAAAGTTTCAGCTAACACTTTCTTTATGATGTCTTTTTAATGTGAGTGTGGGACAGACAAAGAAACATTGAAAGTCTCACCCCTCGATGAATGCTGGTCATTTCTCTGCTCCATACAGCAGCTGGAGCTCGAGCCCTCCATGTTGGGCAAGCTCATATGGGAAGCTGCTGTAAGCGGCGTTTCTTCATCCTCTTCTGAGTGTGATGACAGGGGATCCTCCCGAACCGGTGGTCTGGACCTCAGCAGCAGAAGCCACCGCTGTTGTAGAATCCAATGACACCGCAGCGCTTTTACGGCTGCTGTGTGTTGAAGACATCCCGGCCGCTTCAGATGAGGCGGTCGGCGCTCTGTCATGACGCTCGTGGTGGAAGTCTCGCGCTGGGCTGCGAGAATTCTGAGGAGGGCGGCGCCACGACTTCCTTCTTCCTTCTTGGACACTGCGGCTGGAAGCAGGTGGCGACGCCGAAGGAGAGTATGGGGTCCTTTGCCTCCTGCGCCTCCCTGAAGCGGTGGGTGTCGGCAGGACCGGAGAGGCTTGACACGGCGACCGAAGGGTATCTTCTGGAGGATGAGGGACAGCATCAGCAGGCGCTAAGATAGGTTTCATAGCCAGGCACTGCCTCAGCCAGTCCGCTCCATCCTCGCCGCCGGCTCTAGTCAGGAGCTGTTGCAGGAGATTCTCCATCCTGGGGTATGTGTCTTCTTTATCTTCTTCCGCTGACAGAATGACCAGATACCACAAAACAGGTGTTTATATATTCAAAAAAAGAGCGGCAAAGCTGCTTACAGCCAATAGAAAACCGTTTCAATAGCTGCCAAACATACCAGAAAAAACTGGATAAAACCAGTGTCACACTTTCAGAGATGACTGACTTGACCTTTACTTGACCTTTCTTCTGACAGAAAGCCATATTAAATGACAGGGTCCATGAGGCCATGAGACCCCCGCTATATTTCTTTCGGGTTTACGCGGGGGGGCTAACATTCTCCAAAGAACCAGCCTTTTTCTAGCTCCTTTTCAAGGCTGGATTGTGAAATTTCCAGATTACCAGTTTGTACCTCATGTTTTATTTGTAACTAATGCTGGTACTGATTTATTATGATTTATTTTTAGGCTGATATTCTATTACTATACTTGTTTTCAGACAATTGTATTTGTAAGATAATGGCATTAAAAACAGGTCCAGTTTTGGAATACTAGCAATATTTTAACTTTATTGAAAACCTAAAAAAAATATTTACACAAATATATAGGAGTTTTTAAAGGGAATCTGTTGGCATGTTTTTGCTATGTAATCTAAGGACAGCATGATGTAGAGGCTAAAATGCAGTTTTCAGGGATGTGTCACTTATCAGGCTGTGTGCTGTTTACTTACAGTAAAGGTTTTCTCACTAAGACATTATTGCTCGGACTATGTGCATTCTGTCAAGATGTCCGAAGCTGTCCCCTCCTGTGATAAGCAGCTCACAGTCAATAGACTATGTACATAGGAAGCCTGGTGTGAGCTGGGTCAGCTTTCTCAGCTCTGCTTCATGATGCATCTAAGAACTCTGATTGTCTCACATCCGTGGCACCCAGTAATCTAAGTGATACATGGCTGGAATCAGGGTTCCTTGTCCTACATCATGCTGCACTCAGATGGGGTAGCCAAAACCTGCTGACAGATTTCCTTTCAGATGACACCGAGATGCTTATAACATTTAGCATGGTTTATCTGGAGAAAATGGGATTTTTTATATTACTTCACATTAGAGTTTTCTTGTTTCTTTCCTGTTAGCGAGTTACTCAGGGCCCTTACATTGTCACAGATGTGTTTAGGTTGTACAACAGTGCCATGTTGTCAAATAGGACACGGTCGGACATTTTTTTGGTTTTGTAATGGTCTTTATTTTGCTATGAAAAGTTGTTTTTCTATTATATCCTCGTTGTATATACATATAGGGCCCAAATCATTATTGGATTTTTGTCTACTTTGTAATGTTTTTGAATTGCACCAAATTCTTCTTTTAATTTGCACTTTTTTTGTTAAAGAGGAGGAGAACTACAATCTTTATTGTGCACATCGATTTAAGCCGCTGAAATAGGTATTTTTCAAACACATTCTTTTTTCATATTTGCCTGTGAGCGGCGCTATCTCTTCTCGCTCAGTGACAATCACGTGACCGCCCGGCTTCAGCCGCCACTGTTAACTTCTGGACTCAGGAGGTTGAGGTTGCATCACTGAGTCGTGACTGTGGCCACTTCCCCTGATGGACTGGGTTGTGGGTGGTGTTTCACTGAACATCACAGCCCAGACTCGAGCGCGCGCTGTAGACAATTTTCATCTTTCTCTGCTTTCATTGGCACATGTTTGCAGGGCTCTGACAATGAAAGCAGAAAAGGAGAGAGGAAAATTTCATCATGAGCATTTACACCTCTTTTAATGTATACCATTATTTAATTTGCCTTGGCAGCCGCTGCCTGGCATTTGTCACAATTGAGATTTCTCAGCCCAAGCCTCCTGCTTACATAAATCCCTGTGTAATATCAAATTATCCTTCTCTGTTATGATTACCTTACAGAATGTAGTATTATTTGCAAATATTGAAACTCTACTCTGTATGCCCTTTACAAGGTCATAAATAAATGTTAAAGAGAAGAGGTCCCATTACTGACCCTTATGGTACCCCACTGTTAATTGTGACCCACTCCAAGTGTGTTCCATTAATAACCCACCCTTTGTTTCCTATCTCTGAGCCAGTTGTCAAGCCAATTACACATATTTTCCTCTAGTTCAATTGTTCTAATTCTATGTACCGATTTTTTTTGTGGCACTGTATTAAATGCATTTGAGAAGTCTACATTTGCCACATCCAACATCTTGACTTGGTCCAGTCTTGAACTCACCGCCTCATAGAAGCTGATCCCTCATTAAGCACAGCACGTTGGCTTAGTAGTTGGCACTTTTGCTTTGCAACACTGGGATCCTGGGTTCAAATCCCACCAAGGAGTTTGTATGTTCTCCACGTTTTTGCGTGGCTTTCCTCCGGGTTCTCCGGTTTCCTCCCACATTCCAAAGGCATACCGAAGGGGAATTTAGATTGTGTGGGTCCCATTGGTGACAGCGATGATTATGTATGTAAAGCGCTACAGAATATGATAGTGCTATATACACAATGCATTGTAATTAAATAATAATAATAATAATAATAAACCCTTGTTGATTCTTGGTTGTGAGGTTATTTTTATTGCGAAACTCAAGGATATTATCTTTCAGAAAACCCTCAAAGATTTTGCCCACCCTTTTAGAGTTTAAATTTACAAGTTTATAGTTTTCAGATGCAGAATTTGACTTATTTTTGAATATTGGGTCCAAGTTTGCTATGCGCCAGTCCAGTGTTACAGACATGTTATTATGGAATCCTTGAATATTAGGAGTAATGCTGTGTTTATCATGGTACTTAAATCCTGGAGTACTGGGGGTGTATGCGTTCCCGGCCCGATGACTTGTCTATTAGTGATTTTATAGTGACGCCATACTTCTTGCTGGGTAAAGCAGGTGATATTTAATAGGGAATTATGGCATTCCTGATCATGTCATCTGCCATGGGATAAATACTGTAGAGAAGATGTTTAGTAGATTGACCGTTCCCTCATCCTCCTCCATCATTTCTGTCAGAATATTTTTGAGGGGGCCAACACTATCCTATCATTTTTGAGTTTCTTACTGTCTATGTAGTTGAAAAATATTTTTGGATTCTTTTGTACTTTCTTTGGCAATTCGCTTCTCTTTTTTTTAATCTTTGCTTTCTTTTTTTTTTTTTTCAATAATGTTTTTATTAAACTTTTTTAACAATACAAATATAAAAGTAGACAAAAAAGGGGGGGGGGGGGGTCAAGGAAAAACTGAAACAAGATATAACTTGCACATTCTCATATCAGTCAATGCTACGTCACATCTCGAGCAATACGGTGTGAGTAAATAAAATAATTTGCATAAACATAACAAATAAGCAAAATGACTAATTTTGAAAGGTCTGTTCTTGGGGGGGAGGGGAGGGGGGGGAGGAGAACATCTGGGGAAAAAGGGAGTGGGGGGAGGGGTGGAGGGGGAAGGGGGGAGAGCACACGGCTTCCACCTCTACATCCTCAGGTTTGCATGCCCCAATCCGCGAATCATCCTCACAAAGGCGGACGACCTGCTATTGTCTGTTCCAAGAACCAAGTAGTCATCTCAAAACAATCTCTGATTCCTTGCTTAGTGTGAGCCGGAAGAATCGCTATAAATGGTTCCCATGTGTCAAAGAATGTCTGAGTCCGTCTCTCTTTCTGAAGGGAAGCGTCTATCCAGTCCATTCTAAACAGAAAAGCAAGTTTCTCTAGGAAAAGTCGCAATGTGGGCACTTTAGGCGCCAACCAGTTTTGTAGAATTGTTTTACGAGCTGCAGCTGAGATAATAAAAAGGAATTTTTTACCATGGTATGGTACATGGACATCATTATCTGTAATATGACCAAAGAGAGCCCAGGCTGGAGTAAGTGTGATGTTATATAAAGTGTGCGTCAACACAAAGGTATGTATACGCTGCCAGAACAATTGAATTTGTGGACAAGCCCAGAAGCAATGATAGTGGTCCGCTTCAGGTTCCCCACATCTAGAACAGGCCGGGCTCGCCAGATTCCCCATCAGATAACTACGTTTTGGTGAAACATAGGTCTTGTGTAGGATCTGTAATGCCATTTCCCAATAAGAGACAGAAGGTATATATTTAAGTGCTTTCTGTAATGCCCGCAAGAGAAGAGATGGCGTAAAGGAGACATCATCCACCTGCCATTTTGTAATTCCCACCCCTACGGTATCATATTGTAGCAAAGGACGAAGGAATGTATAGTACTCCGAGACCAGGCCCCTATTCTGAGTGCATGTATTCAACTTGTTCAGTAATTTGTCCTGCCAGTCATCGTCATTGAAAGTGTGTATGACACTATGTGCGTAGCTTTGCAGCTGCATGTAGTGGAAAGGGTGTGCGCGTATATAATCAAACAAAGTGCATGCCTGAGCAAATGAAATTACGGTCCTTGTCTGTATGTCAACTATGTCTCCAATGGACCGTAAACCCTCCCTCTAATCTTTGCTTTCTTGATTTGCTTTTTATATAATTTTTTTTCTATAATTATTTAATGCTTCGTAACTAACCTCTTGCTTTAATTCTCTAATTGCTATCAGTTTGTCATTTATTGTTCCTCTTTCAGCTGTATTTAGCCAAAATGGTTCCTCCTATTTCATGCTCGTATGCTCTATTAGTTTATATATTGGGCACAGATCTTATTCAGAATGGTTATAAAAGTTTCCCAATGTGTCAGTGAGATGATCTGTTGGTCATTGGAAATTCACCTTTCTGAAGCTTAAAGGGAACCTGTCACATCATTTGTAGCATCTTAAGTCTCCCCAGTGTGCAATGTGCATCACTAACATGGTTTTTTTTTATTAAAACCGCCGCTGTAATCCTTAACAAAAAATACTTTATATACGATATTTATATCTTAGCTGCTCGTTTAGTCATAGAGGTGTGCTTCATTTCTTTCAGTCAGGGTTGTCGCCGACCACACAATTTGAATTATGATCATGGGTTTGCTCTGGCATCACTTGAAATCCTGCGTTTGTGCAGTGTGTATGGGGGAGCCACGCTTGCGTATTGTCGATCGGCAAGCCTCACATTCCCCGTGATGAGCGGCTCCCCACGCGTGTGCACTTAAGCTGTGAGTAGTTGCCAGCTTCACTGACGCCGGAGCCAGGTCACTCACTATCCACACTATCTTCCCCTCTTGTATAATAATTGCCTTCCCCCAGGTCACTATCTACACTATCTTCCCCTCCTGATAAGTAATTTCCCTACTCCAAACCCAGATCACAATAAACACTATTTTCCTCTCCTGTGCTTGCCCTCTCCAGGTCACTGTCTGCACTATCTTTTCCTCCTGTACAGTAATAATCAACCTCTCCGAAGTCACTATCTTCTCCCCCTCTACAGTAATCACCCTCCCCCAGGTCACTATCTACACTATCTTCCCCTCTTGCACAGTTATTGCCCTCCCCAGGTCACTATCTACACTATCTTCCCCTCTTGTACAGTTACTGTCCTCCACAGGTCACTATCTACACTATCATCCCCTCTTGTACAGTTATTGTCCTCCCCAGGTCACTATCTACACTATCGTCCCCTCTTGCACAGTTATTGCCCTCCCCAGGTCACTATCTACACTATCTTCTCCTATTGTACAGTTATTGTCCTCCACAGGTCACTATCTACACTATCTTCTCCTCTTGTACAGTTATTGCCCTCCCCGGGTCACTCTCTACACTATCTTCCCTTCTTGTACAGTTATTGCCCTCCCCAGGTCACTATCTAAACTATCTTCCCCTCTTGTACAGTTATTGTCCTCCCCAGTTCACTATCGTCCCCTCTTGCACAGTTATTGCCCTCCCCAGGTCACTATCTACACTATCTTCCCCTCTTGTACAGTTATTGTCCTCCCCAGGTCACTATCTACACTATTGTCCCCTCTTGCACAGTTATTGCCCTCCCCAGGTCACTATCTACACTATCTTCCCCTCTTGTACAGTTATTGTCCTCCACAGGTCACTATATACACTATCGTCCCCTCTTGTACAGTTATTGCCCTCCCCAGGTCACTATCTACACTATCTTCCCCTCTTGTACAGTTATTGTCCTCCACAGGTCACTATCTACACTAGCTTCCCCTCTTGTAGAGATATTGTCCTCCCCAGGTCACTATCTACACTATTGTCCCCTCTTGCACAGTTATTGCCCTCCACAGGTCACTATCTACACTATCGTCCCCTCTTGTACAGTTATTGTCCTCCACAGGTCACTATCTACACTATCGTCCACTCTTGTACAGTTATTGTCCTCCCCAGGTCACTATCTACACTATCATCCCCTCTTGCACAGTTATTGCCCTCCACAGGTCACTATCTACACTATCGTCCCCTCTTGTACAGTTATTGTCCTCCACAGGTCACTATCTACACTATCGTCCACTCTTGTACAGTTATTGTCCTCCCCAGGTCACTATCTACACTATCATCCCCTCTTGCACAGTTATTGCCCTCCCCCAGTTCACTATCTAAACTATCTTCCCCTCTTGCACAGTAATTTCCCTTCTCCCATCCCAGGTCACTATCTACACTATCCTCCAACTTATTACCCATTCTTTCCCCCTGCACAGCTGCACCCTCCTCATTGAACTTTCTGTCTTGCCTTTTTAACAATTAAAAAGGTAATTTAACAATAGGCGTTAATGTCATATACATATTGTACATGTGATCTGACACAGTTGTCCTGAAAGGTGGGGTGACTGTAAATGTCTATGATCAGAATACCCTTTCAGTTATGTACAGTATTCCATTTTTGCCTAGACATGAAGCAATGTTCTAAGCGGATTTTAAGCGTCATAATTGTGAGCTACTTCATAAGTCAAACAGGCCAAGAATGTCCTTTCTATTTGCCTTGTATCCACGTTATTTGTTCAGTCATTCCTTATCTTCTTGCTCTGAGTATAATAAAAACAAAAGTTAACAGATCTTGTCCATAAGAATCAATTTGCTGCCACTTTGGATTTTACTAGGAAAAAATGGCAGCTGATATAATTGTGCACTATTGGTGCTTATAGTTCCCTTGTTCCTCTTGCACGTGTGAAGACGTTTGTAAATGACATCCATTTGCACCCTGCTGATACCCGACTCATGCATGTCCCCCTGTAAACCAACCAGGTAACATTTACTGTATCAACCAAAGAAAAGTTGTCAAATCATAATTATCTGATGGGGAAACCTGATTTTGCCCATATATCTGGAACCTTATGGGGTTATATAAAAAAGAAAAACAGTGGAATATTCCGGGTAACATCGGGAATAAAATAAGAGCAAAAAAACTGTCCACTTTTGATCTGATTTCATATAATTGTGCTGAATGACAGGAATCCTATCAATAGGTGAACTCAATACATAAGAGTTATGTTTCCATATAGTCCTAGAGGACAGCATTTCAGTCACCAAAATCCCCTTCCTCAAGCTGTCAGGAAGAGATAAAAGAAGACAACAATACTTGTGAGCAAAGACAAACAATGGGCCCTAAATTCCTCTATCTTTTGTAAGGGAATTGTGGTAAAAGATAAAATGAGAATTACTGCTGACAATTTTTATATAGAGCAAGTGACCTAACCTACTGTAATCTAATATTATGTGGGAACCTAAAACCAGTTCCACAGGTAAAAGCAATATCAATAGCTTGGAACTGTCAAAATACTACACCGAGAAAAAAAAAGAGAAAAAATGCTGTGCTACTACATAATATAGGAAGGAATGTTTAGGAAATATTTTGAAAAAAGTGCCAAATTACAAAATAATTTCTTGATATTTCTTTATAGCAGTCAGAGTTGATTTTTTCTGGTAAAGCGTTCCCAATCCACTGCATTCACATAGATTTAAAGGGGATGTCTGATTATCACCTATCCATGGGCTAGATGCTAACTTACTGATCAGTCCTGGTCCCACTGCTGGCCCTGCAATGCTCCCCCATTCATCCCCGGGGGACACGTTTCTGATCCTCTCCTCCAGTCTTGACCTCTGCAAACAATCACTGACCTAAGTGGCCTTTTGTGCCATACAACACTGAAGCCAGTGATTGGCTGCAGTGTGATTGTTGCTTTCAAGGTAAATGACCAGAGGGAGAATCAATGGTGTGGTGCTGGAAGAGAGAGAATGAAATTAGTAGAAATTAATTATTCATTTTACCTTTATTGCTCTGTCCGCAGCTTTGTAATTAACTTGGAAATCCTCTTTAGAAGTTCTTAATTTCTGTAGGGTAGGCAGGTAACTTAAACAAAACCTTCTATTTTGTGACCTATGACCAGCAAAGTGGAAGCCATTAGTCAATTTGATGATTTTGTTTGTAAAAATAATTGTCCTTCTCAGCTGGCAGTTTTCTCCTGTGCTGGAAGACCCCTTAAGCTTTCATCTGTCATAGGGAGATCTGCAGCACAGTGGCTTAATCTAGGAAAATGAAGAATTACATAAGCGAGAGTGAAATCAAAAGGGACTTGATTCCAGCTGACACAGGCAATTCTCCCAGGAGCTTTGCTTTCCGTGACCTTTGGCTGCAGCTAATCTAAGAAGGGGACATTATGGGACCTCTGGAACTAAACATACCATAATTGCTTCTGGAAAGAAGCTGCCTACACCAGGATCTTACAGTAGATATAAGATACATTTGCTTTTAATTTGTTCATTAGTCTGTACTGTTGTGGAAGGTCTGCTCGCTTAGCTGCTCCTCGAGGTAGACACAGGCACACATGGGTTAATGTTTCTGGGTGGTCTATTGTATCATAAACCCCAAAATGGTAACAGAAAAACAGCCTTTCTGGCTCAAAAGGAAATAAAAAGTTCATAAGCAGTCCTGCCCAGCACTTCTGGGCCATCACATATAGCAGCTCTCACAGGAGCTTCAGCCTAGAGGCTTGCTTGCTTCTACACAACACAGACCAAAGAAAAAGAAATGGCTGGACATTTATTTCCCCAGCTACACTTGAGGTGGAGATATGGTGAGTAGGCTTCCCGACCATCTCTTACCTACTTGCCTAAAAACCCGCCCATAACTCCTTTAGCACATATCATTCTGGAAAGAAACTTATGGGTTTCTAGATCACGGAGGAAAGCAACCTTCGTGACACATATCTCCCCTCACATATCGTGCCAGTGACCCTGTCACTGTTCTCCAGCTAAGCACCTTATCTACTGTATGTATTACAATGGATGGATAGATTATTATAACTTTTCAGCAGTACGTGAATACATCAGCAGAACTACCATCACTATATGAATACAGAACCAGTTCCATCATTCGCACATGAATAGAGCACCAGAATCATCGTCAGTACATGAATACAGCATCGAGCTTAGTACAGTGATCAGTGACAGTAAATGGTAAGAAAATGCTGGCAATTGTTCAGCCATCATCAGATTGTATAACATACACAAACCATGGTAGTGATTTGATGCAGCCAGTTACCTTTGAGGTACCTCAAAGGTGACATCTTCTGATTGTTCTCGCTCTCATCTCTTTTTTCCTTCATTTGGTCCAGACACCATGATGAATTTTCACACCCACAGCTCGCTTTTGCAGACTACTCACTTCTCTATCTTTCTGTAGCACATCTCGCCATGGTGCTCTTAAATATAGCAGCGTCATGATAATACCCCCTATATAAGAATATCTGCCTAAGTTGTACTCTTGGCTGACACTATATCCATCTATAATCTATCTATAATGTCTCCTCTATATAGCGCCGGTTCTTTATTGTTCCTGTCTCTCCCATGTTGCCACCTCTTCTGTGCCCGATTTTCACACTGTCACATCACACTGTACCCCCCCCCCCATTATCTCCCTCTTTTCATACTTTGCTCCATTTTCAAGCCACCGCCTCCATACCACCTGCCCCTCTCTATTCTTCTCCCCCACCCCCCTATAATATGCCCACCATACTTTTCCCTCACACAACCACCCCCTCCTCCCCCAACTACAATGACAATTCTTTGTTTCTTCAGCTCCGCTGCTGAACACTTTCCATCACACCAGTGATGTCACCAACATGATCAGGTAGCCTCACGACATTGCTGCATGTCGTCTCGACCCTGGAACTACCGGCACCACCATCATTTCTTCAATTGTATTCATGTCAGAAAGAAATGAAGAAAGCCAGGAGACAATGATATACCTGTCACCTGAGCCAGTTGTCGCTTTCACAATCAATTCGGCGAATAGGCCCAATCCTACACCTGGAGGGTTACAAAATGCCGCCTCCTAAGAGACTCCTTGCATAACTGCCAGAGACGAGCCGAGCCCTGTGTGTATGGACTACTAGTGCAGGTCACCTGGGATTCATTTACCATGTGTTCATATACACAGTGTGTGTGTGTATATATATATATATATATATATATATATATATATATATATATATATATATATACAGTATATAATTGTCTAAGGGTCACTTCCATCTGTCTGTCCTTCTGTCTTTCTTTCTGTCACGGATATTCATTGGTCGCGGCCTCTGTCTGTCATGGAATCCAAGTCGCTCATTGGTCGTGGCAAAACGCCCACGACCATTGCCACGACCAATCAGCGACACGCACAGTCCGGAAGAAAATGGCCGCTCCTTACTCCCCGCACTCAGTGCCCGGCACCCGCATGCTCCCCTCCGGTCACCGCTCACACAGGGTTAATGCCGGCGGTAACGGACCGCGTTATGCCGTGGGTAACGCACTCCGTAACCGCCGCTATTAACCCTGTGTGACCAAGTTTTTTACTATTGATGCAGCCTATGCAGCGTCAATAGTAAAAAAAATCTAATGTTAAAAATAATAAAAAAAATTAAAAATCATTATATACTCACCTTCCGGTGGCAAGGATGGTATGCGTGAAGGACCTGCCATGACGTCACGGTCATATGACCGCGACGTCATCACAGGCCCTGCGCGCCTGAGCGAGAAGGACCTTCCATGACGTCACGGTCATGTGACCACGACTTCATCACAGGCCCTGCGCGCCTGCGCGAGATGGACCTGGCATGACGTCACGGTCATGTGACCGTTACTTCATGGCAGGTCCTTCTCGCGCAGACGCGAAGAAGCTGCGGTACCATGGGACAGGCAGGGACAGCGTCAGGAGCAGGTGAGTATTTCATAGTCACCTGTTCGCGTTCCATCCGCCGGGCGCCGCTCCGTCTTCCCGTCCTCTTGCAGTGACTGTGCAGGTCAGAGGGCGCGATGACGTATTAGTGTGCGCGCCGCCCTCTGCCTGAACAGTCTGTGCGGAGAGACGGGACGCTGAGGAGCAGCGACGAGAGGTGAGTATGTGATTTTTTTTTTTTATTGCAGCAGCAGCATTACATGTGGCACAATGCTGTATGGAGCGTCTATTGGGCCATAAAGAACTGCATGGAGCATTATATGGGGCATCTATGGGGACATAATGAACTGCATGGAGCATTATATGGGATTTCTATGGGGCCATAACTGCATGGAGCATTATATGGGGCATCTATGGGGACATAACTGCATGGAGCATTATATGGAGCATATATGGGGCCATAACTGCATGGAGCATTATATGGGGCATCTATGGGGCCATAACTGCATGGAGCATTATATGGAGCATCTATGGGGCCATAACTGCATGGAGCATTATATGGGGCATCTATGGGGCCATAACTGCATGGAGCATTATATGGAGCATCTATGGGGCCATAACTGCATGGAGCATTATATGGGGCATCTATGGGGACATAACTGCATGGAGCATTATATGGGGCATCTATGGGGCCATAATGAACTGCATGGAGCATTATATGGAGCATCTATGGGGCCATAACTGCATGGAGCATTATATGGAGCATCTATGGGGCCATAACTGCATGGAGCATTATATGGGGCATCTATGGGGACATAACTGCATGGAGCATTATATGGGGCATCTATGGGGCCATAATGAACTGCATGGAGCATTATATGGAGCATCTATGGGGCCATAACTGTATGGAGCATTATACTACGTGACTGGGCAAAATACTACGTGACTGGGCAATATACTACGTGGACATGGAGATTCTAGAATACCCGATGCGTTAGAATCGGGCCACCATCTAGTATAATATATATGTGTGTATATGTATAATAAATATATATCTTGTGTATGTATTTATGGACCTCAGGGGACAGACCTGGGATTCATTTGTGGCATATATATTGTGTATGGACCGCTAGTGCAGGTTATGTAGAGTACAGTGTAAAAGTTTAAGGCAGTTGTAGCAAAATGCTGGAATGTAAGAGTGCTTTCAAAAGCGTAAGTGTTAATAATTTATTTTTATTAATTAACAAAATGCAAAGTGAAATAAACAGAGTAGAGCAATTAAATCAAATTTATATTTGTAGACCCTATTGCTGTAAGATCTGTATCCTGCCATCGGAAGAAAGGGTCACAAGGTAGATCGAGTATCAGTCCAAGAGTGTGGTGTTTTCATGGTTGGCTTCATGATATATAATACAATGGGTATTGTGTTCATATATCTTCGTATATGCATGTACCGTGGTCAGCCAAGCATGGACATCAACCTGCACTTGCCAAAAAATGTGCCCTGCCCCAAAGCTATAAGGTAAGTATATCCTTGTTGTATACAGTAAGTATCATACGTGAAAACCAGTGGGGTATTTGATTCCATTGGCACATTACACATTTTGTGTGGTCCAATCATTTTTCTTTGTAAAGTGCTCCCGATGTGGTAGAGCTGTCCCTCTAAGATACTTATTTATAGCAAAATGCATTATATTATCATTCGAAGTGTCCCTGATGATGGATCAGGTCCAATACTCTACATGCAGAGATGTTCTGGAGGAGTCTCTTCGCTTAGTAAGAAGTCAGCCAAGTCAAACACCTAATCTTTAAAGAACTGTCTTTCATATGGATTACTAATCTTCTGAAAGTCATATATTTTGTTGCCTCTAATCTCCTCTAATCCCTTGCTTCTCTCTGCCCACTTGAAATAAGAAATTCAGTCGATTTGGAGCACAAAGGATTGGTCTGTTGCTTGGAACAAGCTATGTTTTCCAAGTTTTTTTTGTAGCATGACCAGCTTTGTATGGTGTCAGGACATGTGAGGGAAATCAAAGACATCCTTGTTTATGGAGCTAAAGGACACGGCATGCGTGTCATTAACACACTTATCAGAGACCCATCTCTCGCCTCCATCCCCACAGACTGATGTCAAAGCACACATGCTCTGAACTAGACCTTTCCATGCCATGGTGTGGGTGTAAAGCTACAGATATGAGGTGATCAAAGAACCTACAAGTCTACGAACGGCTGTTGGACTGTGTGACCAAAAGAAAGGAATGCAGCTGGATGAGTGTTGGTTTAGGTCTCTGTGCCCTCTCCCTGGAATAGGTGGAGTAGTCTGTACTTGGGTATCTATCTCTCAAATTCTTGTTCTTATGCTATAGCTTGGAATGGAAGTCATCAAGAAGAAAAATGTAAATTATATAACGGGCAATGTCTCCATGTCGCACATACCACTGCAGACTATGTCATCATATCTCTGACATGGGCTCGGCCTCCGCTGCACATTTTTCCCATATGTACTTGATGCTACACTCTTAATTCCATTTACTTCTTTTCTAAGTGTATTCTCATGTATGCTATGAACACTTAGTGTTGTAAAATAATATATTCATACTGTCATGCTGACATGGAAAGCACGTCAGCTAATCCCAAAAGTTACATTCAAATTTTGCCTAACGTTTCAACAAGACAGTCATTTGTCTTTGCTTTACGTTTCTAATTTAAAGAGCATGTGTCAGTAGGATCTCCTCTCCTAAGCGATATTTGTGGACATGTAGGTCATAGGAGGCTGAATAAAATGAGACCATGATATCTGTGATCTGCGCCTTGAAAGGAGGCGTTACCAGTGTGAGACATGTTGCTCAGTAGAGCAGACTGTCAGTCATTACATGTCTCGCCCTGGGAACACCCCCTTTCATATAAAATAAGCTCTGGAGGCAGATTTTCGGGGAGATCTGTGTCCCTAACAGCTCATTTACATATTAAAATGACCTGCATGCCCATATAGACGGCTTAGGAGGGCTGATCCTACTGACAGATTCTCTTTAAAGAATAACTTTTGTTTTAATTTTTATTTCGTAAGTCACCAGTACATGAAAATTTGCAATTTTGTATTGTATCTTATCAGAGAAATCTGCTTCATTCTCCTTCTGCCCTGGTTTTTTTTTTTTTTTTTTTTTCATTTCAATTCATGGGAAAAGTCGGTATTTAGTGAAAACAGATTTTCACACTGCTGAGATAGGAAAGAATAGTTGGTGCTTTGAAAATTCTATGGAGAAGGAAGGTGGAGGAAGATAAAGATTTGAAATGACAGGTACTGTTCTCCATAGAGTTTTATGAGCACCAACTGCCATCTTCTTTCTTAGTAATGGGAAAATCTATTATCGGTGAAAACCTGTGAATTGAGAACTATCAGAATACATTTTCAGTCCAGGAGACTAAAGAAGTGGATTTCTCTAATATATTACAAAGCTGCTTACTTTTACTATTCATATATGAATTTAAAATATAATCGATGGGTGCATTTAAGGTTAGGAGACTTTTTGATGCACATCCTTCAGCCAAAGTTCTGTTTTCATCCAACCAAATTTGCTTTGGTCTGTCCTATATAATTATATAATGTCCCCCATTCTCCCATTCCATGTCTTTCCACCATAAAGGCACCCAACAGTGTATATAAAGTATATATGTATAATTGTATAGATCAGAGCAACATAATCATTTAGAAAAGTCTGCAAGCCATGACAGAAACTCCCAAATACATGCAAAATTCAGACAATTGGAGTCAGAACAACCGTCTTTAGAATAAAAAGATAGTATTTATTAAGTAACAAAATCACATATTATGATCACCATTTACAACAGTACAGGCCCCCCGAAGAAGCCTATGTGAAACGCGCGTAGGGGCTGGCAGTCCATTTCCACACTACGACCACAATGGGTGAGGATCAATCTTGTATTTATTAATGTGATTAGGTGTCTTTTGGGACATACAGTTATATGAAAATGTTTGGGCACCCCTATTAATCTTAAGCTTAATGTTTTTTAAAAATAGTTTTTTTGCAACAGCTATTTCAGTTTCATATATCTAATAACTGTTGGACACAGTAATGTTTCTGCCTTGAAATGAGGTTTATTGTACTAACAGAAAATGTGCAATCTGCATTCAAACATTTATCATTTTCTTGTTTTAAATACTCCTACCTACTTTCTACTGACTTACTAAAGCACTTTTTTTGGTTTTGTAACCTCATTGAGCTTTGAACTTCATAGCCAGGTGTATGCAATCATGAGAAAAGCTACTTAAAGTGGCCACTTGCAAGTTGTTCTCCTGTTTGAATCTCCTCTGAAGAGTGGCATCATGGGCTCCTCAAAACAACTGTCAAATGATCTGAAAACAAAGATTATTCAACATAGTTGTTCAGGGGAAGGATACAAAAAGCTGTCTAACAGATTTAGCCTGTCAATTTCCACTGTGAGGAACATAGTAAGGAAATGGAAGAACACAGGTACAGTTCTTGTTAAGGCCAGAAGTGGCAGGCCAAGAAAAACATCAGAAAGGCAGAGAAGAAGAATGGTGAGATCAGTCAAGGACAATCCTCAGACCACCTCCACAGAGCTGCAGCATCAACTTGCTGCAGATGGTGTCACTGTGCATCGGTCAACTATACAACGCACTTTGCACAAGGAGAAGCTGTATGGGAGAGTGATGCGAAAGAAGCCGTTTCTGCAAGCACGCCACAAACAGAGTCGGCTGAGGTATGCAAAAGCACATTTGGAGAAGCCAATATCTTTGTGGAAGAAGGTCCTCTGGACTGATGAAACCAAGTTTGAGTTGTTTGGTCATACAAAAAGGCGTTATGCATGGCGGCAAAAAAACACAGCATTCCAAGAAAAACACTTGCTACCCACAGTAAAATTTGGTGGAGGTTCCATCATGCTTTGGGGCTGTGTGGCCAATGCCGGCACCAGGAATCTTGTTAAAGTTGAGGGACGCATGGATTCCTCTCAGTATCAGCAGATTCTTGACAATAATGTTCATGAATCAGTGACAAAGTTGAAGTAACGCAGGGGATGGATCTTTCAGCAAGACAATGATCCAAAACACTGCTCCAAATCTACTCAGGCATTCATGCAGAGGAACAATTACACTGTTCTGGAATGGCCATCCCAGTCCCCAGACCTGAATATCATTGAACATCTGTGGGATCATTTGAAGAGGGCTGTCCATGCTCGGCGACCATCAAACTTTACTGAACTGGAATTGTTTTGTAAAGAGGAATGGTCAAAAATACCTTCATCCAGGATCCAGGAACTCATTAAAAGCTACAGGAAGCGGCTAGAGGCTATTTTTGCAAAAGGAGGATCTACTAAATATTAATGTCACTTTTCTGGTGAGGTGCCCATACTTATGCACCTGTCAAATCTTGTTTGAATGCAGATTGCACATTTTCTGTTAGTACAATAAACCTCATTTCAAGGCAGAAACATTACTGTGTCCAACAGTTATTAGATACATGAAACTGAAATAGCTGTTGCAAAAAAAACAATTTTTATAAAACATTAAGCTTAAGATTAATAGGGGTGCCCAACCTTTTTCATATAACTGTATACTGATTGTTACTATATGGCTTATATACCTTAAGAACTTGATGCCTCATGTCAGATTTCTTTATTAGTGTGGATTTTTGGATTTGTATCCTGACCTTAATTTGTGTAGTTACTCTGAGATGATTATATGGTCTTACTGTACTGTTGTAAATGGTGATCATAATATGTGATATTGTTACTTAATAAATACTATCTTTTTATTCTAAAGACAGTTGTTCTGACTCCAATTGCTCGAATTTTGCACATAAAGTATATGTGTGTGTGTGTGTGTGTCTATATATATATATATATATATATATATATATATATATATATATATATATATATATATATATATATATATATATATATATATATATATATATGTATGTACGTACATACACACTAATATACACATATACATACAGTACTGACCAAAAGTTTGGTCACACCTCATTTAAAGATTTTTCTGTATTTTCATGACTATGAAAATTGTACATTTACACTGAGGGAATCAAAACTATGAATTAACACTTGTGGAATTATATACTTAACAAAAAAGTGTGAAACAACTGAAATTATGTCTTATATTCTAGGTTCTTCAAAGTAGCCACCTTTTGCTTTGATGACTGCTTTGCACACTCTTGGCATTCTCTTGATGAGCTTCAAGAAGTAGTCACCGGGAACGGTCTTCCAACAATCTTGAAGGAGTTCCCAGAGATGCTTAGCACTTGTTGACCCTTTTGCCTTCACTCTGCGGTCCAGCTCACCCCAAACCATCTTGATTGGGTTCAGGTCTAGTGACTGTGGAGGCCAGGTCATCTGGCGTAGCACCCCATCACTCTTCTTCTTGGTCAAATAGCCCTTACACAGCCTGGAGGAGTGTTTGGGGTCATTGTCCTGTTGAAAAATAAATGATGGTCCAATTAAACGCAAACCGGATGGAATAGCATGCCGCTGCAAGATGCTGTGGTAATCATGCTGGTTCAGTATGCCTTCAATTTTGAATAAATCCCCAACAGTGTCACCAGCAAAGCACCCCCACACCATCACACCTCCTCCTCCATGCTTCACGGTGGGAACCAGGCATGTAGAGCTAATCCCTTCTGCGTCGCACAAAAACACGGTGGTTGGAACCAAAGATCTCAAATTTGGACTCATCCGACCAAAGCACAGATTTCCACTGGTCTAATGTCTTTTCCTTGTGTTCTTTAGCCCAAACAAGTCTCTTCTGCTTGGTGCCTGTCCTTAGCAGTGGTTTCCTAGCAGCTATTTCACCATGAAGGCCTGCTGCACAAAGTCTCCTCTTAACAGTTGTTGTAGAGATGTGTCTGCTGCTAGAACTCTGTGTGACATTGACCTGGTCTCTAATCTGAGCTGCTGCTAACCTGCCATTTCTGAGGCTGCTGACTCGGATAAACATATCCTCAGAAGCAGAGGTGACTCTTGGTCTTCCTTTCCTGGGGAGGTCCTCATGTGAGCCGGTTTCTTTGTAGCGCTTGATGGTTTTTGCCACTGCACTTTGGGACACTTTCAAAGTTATCCCAATTTTTCAGACTGACTGACCTTCATTTCTTAAAGTAATGATGGCCACTCGTTTTTCTTTACTTGGCTGCTTTTTTCTTGCCATAATACAAATTCTAACAGTCTATTCAGTAGGACTATCAGCTGTGTATCCACCAGTCTTCTGCTCAACACAACTGATGGTCCCAACCCCATTTATAAGGCAATAAATCCCACTTATTTAACCTGACAGGGCACACCTGTGAAGTGAAAACCATTCCCGGTGACTACCTCTTGAAGCTCATCAAGAGAATGCCAAGAGTGTGCAAAGCAGTCATCAAAGCAAAAGGTGGCTACTTTGAAGAACCTAGAATATAAAACATATTTTCAGTTGTTTCACACCTTTTTTTGTAAAGTATATAATTCCACATGTGTTAATTCATAGTTTTGATGCCTTCAGTGTGAATTTACAATTTTCATAGTCATGAAAATACAGAAGAATCTTTAAATGAGAAGGTGTGTCCAAACTTTTGGTTTTTGTACTGTGTGTGTGTGTGTGTGTGTATATATATATATATATATATATATATATATATATATATATATATATATATATATATATATATATATATATATATATATATATATATATATATATATATATAGCACTCACTACTAATACACATACACACGCTAATACACATACACACATACATATATACACACACATATATATATATACACATACATACACATATACATGCACATGTGTGTGTGTGTGTATATATATATATACATACATACACACACACACACACACACACACACACACACACACACACACACACACACACACACACACACACACACACTCACCAGCTTGTGTAACACAGATCTCCCTTTGCTCAGGGAATGATGTGATCTTCTGGCTACATGCAGATTATTTCCTCTAAGCTGTGAGTCATGAGGCAGATGGGTCCTTACTGCGGAGTCGTTCTCCCTCTATACTGCTCAGGAAACACAGCAGTAATTGAGAAGCACCCAATGTGTACCAGATGTGCATTGTATAAATGGTGATGTAACAGGCAGGATGGTTTGTAGTCACACATTGAGTGTGTCAGTATACAGCCCAGAAATCCAACATGTAACACTGTCCTCAAGGAAGATCTCAGGAGAGCAGCGCCCAGAGATGTCACTGTGGGAGGCCTCTACACAGGAAAATGTCGGCAGCCACCAAACAATGGAGTGTGTGAAAAGGCATGGCTCATAGACTTCCCTAAGGCTCATAGACTTCCCTAAGGCTCATAGACTTCCCTAAGGCTCATAGACTTCCCTAAAGCTGTGTTCACATGTTGCAGCTGAGTTGCGGTTTTTTTTGGTGCTGTGATTTAAATTTCTACCTCAGTTTTTTTTTAAAGTAAGAAAACTGCAGTTTAATAAAAAAAAACAAAAAAAACCAACACCTTGTGAGCACTCCAGAGAACATTTTTTCTCTAAACCTTGCTAAATATGTCAGTGAGGGCTTATTCACACCTCAGTATTTTTACATCAGTGTTTGTTTGCCAAAACCAGGATTTTTGATTGCAGATTAACCCCATATCTGCAGGTTAAGGGCATTTTTTCACAAGACCATGTCCCTTTAAGTTTGAAAATCAAGCATAAAACCCCTTTAATGATTTGAATTTAGATAACCATGTCTTGTAGATTGTGAGCCCTCGCGGGCAGGGTCCGCTCTCCTCCTGTACAAGTTATGACTTGTATTGTTTAAGATTATTGTACTTATTTTTATTATGTATACCCCTCCTCACATGTAAAGTGCCATGGAATAAATGGCGCTATAATAATAAATAATAATAATAATAATAATAATTTGTAGCGTCCTACTCCTGTTTCTACTGTTAATCTAGCAATATGTTCTACATAAATAGAATTTGTCTTTGTGGTTGCTCGGATGGAAATAGGGCACTTAGTCTGGAACACACGGTTATACAGAGCCCATATGCAGCAGGTTTTCGAGTCCTCTAGTGATAATCTCCTGCTGATAAAACTGTGATTTTATACAAACTACAGCAACCAACTCAATAAGTGACCCATCACTAGTATCAGCATCTCTGCCTCTACATTATACTGCTGTTGGATTAGGTGGTAATAACCTGGTGACAGATTCCCTTTTAATACATCATCAAGCACTGATCAGTGATTCCCGGGCACTGATTGCTTCATGTCCCATGAGATCCTTTATAGGTCTCATGCCTCCCGTTACTTAGCATAGGCCAGATACATGCAGTAGAGCTGCACTGATGTTCCTCACTCTCCGATGAATAAGTCCTTTTACGAGAACTGAATCTGGATGCGGAGCTCGTTGTCTTCGAACACAAGTGCATTATTCTCCTCGAATGTTCATTGAATTGCACTGAATGGTCTTGGGCCTTACAGATCTATTACTGTTCACTGGCACCATAAAGGGTTAGCAGCTATAATATTTTGTAAAGGATTCTTCTTTAAGTTCCTGCTAGAAAATGCTTACTAAAACGAGACGTGGATCTGAATGTCATGGATCTTTGCTTCTGTTGCTGATGACATTTTGATTTTAGTTGAGGGTTTCAGTATGATTGTAGGATAAGATAAAGTTTATCGGTGCCTTACAGCTCTGCCATCCTATACGCAGATCCCAGGGGACTAAGGATTGCTTTTATGCTTCAGAATGGCTGCCCCTTTGTTGTGTGCAGGCTTGGACTGGCCCACAGGAGAGCAGGAGAATCCTCTGGTGGGCCACCACCTTCTTATATAAACAGTACTTGGCACAATATACTTGAATCCCTATGTACGGAGAAAGGCAGCATCTTATTCATTTAACCATCTACCCAGTTCCTTGTTATATAAATTTGTGATTGAAGATAAGGTCGGTGACAAATGGGGCTCTGGAGTTGGTTACTGGTGGGCAGTTGGCACCCCAGTCCGACACTGGTTGTCTGGCCTGACTCTTCTGCCATTGACTTGTCCTACCCATTGAAATGGACATGCTGAGGTGTGGGGAGCTAGCTGCTGACAGTTTGGGCAGCTTTACTGTTGGAGCCCCCCATCTTTTGTAAGTTTCAGAACTGTAGGCTACGCATTGTCCCAGTATGTTGTTCTCATTCGTCTTACTCTAGGTGGACATCAAGGTGCAGTCTGACGGCTAATGTTTTATCAAAGTGAATGCCATATATCCTGTTCATGATCTAACTAAAACCAAATATTTTATTTTTCAGAGTGATCGTCTTCTGATCAAAGGAGGCCGGATAGTGAACGATGACCAGTCTTTCTACGCAGACATCTACATGGAAGATGGCCTCATCAAGTAAGTCTTCAGGAACCATGCTCTGGGTGTATCTCCCCCGTCGCAGTATACGGGGACTCTTTGGAGATGTGAAGGCCTCTGCTTGTATTTCCTACAATGTATTTTACCATGTATAAGTTATTGCTGCTCCGTACCAGTTCCAGGCAGACTAATTCCGCTCTTATAATGGTAAAATAGACGGTATGCTGTACCGTTATATGCCTGGACTGTGTCCTGGAAAATACACTGCTAAAAGTAAAAAATGAATTCAGTACTTTGAGAGGACTCCAGCTGTTTCCCAGCAGAATACCTAATGTAACACCATTCCTATCGGAATGTTTAAAAGCAATCTGTTACCAGGTTTTTTCTCCTTCTTCTGAGAGCAGTATGATGTAGGGACTGAGTCCCTGATTCCAGCTATGTATAACTTATTGGGCTTCGTGCTGCAGTTTTGATACAATCACTATTTGGTGTGCTGCAGATCTAGCAGTTCTCTGAATGCTGAGCTCTGTGTAACCCCGCCCACACCACTGATTGACAGCCTTCTGTGTACACTGTGCGTAGGCAGTGTACTGCTAATCAGCATTGGGGGTGGGGTTATAAAGAGCTCATGAATATTAAGGATGACAATGCAGTCAAGTAGTGATGATAATGATTATCTCCAGCTGATGAAAGTGTTTTTTTAATCAAAATTGCATCAAGCAGCCTAGTAAGTGACACATCACTAGAATCATGGAATTTGTCTCTGTTATGCTACTGTCTGGCAAAATCCTGGTGACCAATGTCTTTTAACGGGGTTTCAGTTTTTATTTTTTTTAAAGAAAGAAAAACTCTCTAGCTTGCTCTTGTTTGTGGTAACAAATAGCGCTTCCTGTACCAACCCTTGGCCCAGTGTGAGCTCTCCGTCACAGCTCCCAGTCATTGTTTATTGGCTCAACCAAAAAGAAAATATGGACCACAGAGCAATAAATAAAACTAGAGTTTTTATTGAAAAATATTAATAACATACATTAAAAAGTTTATAAGAAAAAATGGGAAAGGGTAAATTTAGAGGGGTTCCTCTTCCACGTCCTGCTTTGAGGTTGGTTCACTAATAACGTTCTGATTTTACCATTCTCATTGGTAATGCCTGTGTGTCTTCTATTTATTATAAGCTGTTAGCAGTCATGATTTGTTTGGCTTTTTTTTGTAATGGCAATACTTTTTTGGATTTCTTTGAGATAGTATAGATGTAGAGTATTGAGAGGAACACTTGCTGAGTTTGAGCTTGTGAGTGAGAGTTGAGAGGAACACTTGCTGAGTTTGAGCTTGTGAGTGAGAGTTGAGAGGAACACTTGCTGAATTCGAGCTTGTGAGTGAGTGTTGAGAGGAACACTTGCTGAATTAGAGCTTGTGAGTGAGTGTTGAGAGGAACACTTGCTGAGTTTGAGCTTGTGAGTGAGAGTTGAGAGGAACACTTGCTGAATTCGAGCTTGTGAGTGAGTGTTGAGAGGAACACTTGCTGAATTCGAGCTTGTGAGTGAGTGTTGAGAGGAACACTTGCTGAATTTGAGCTTGTGAGTGAGAGTTGAGAGGAACACTTGCTGAATTCGAGCTTGTGAGTGAATGTTGAGAGGAACACTTGCTGAATTCTAGCTTGTGAGTGAGTGTTGAGAGGAACACTTGCTGAATTAGAGCTTGTGAGTGAGTGTTGAGAGGAACACTTGCTGAATTCGAGCTTGTGAGTGAGTGTTGAGAGGAACACTTGCTGAATTCGAGCTTGTGAGTGAGTGCTGAGAGGAACACTTGCTGAATTCGAGCTTGTGAGTGAGAGTTGAGAGGAACACTTGCTGAATTCGAGCTTGTGAGTGAATGTTGAGAGGAACACTTGCTGAATTAGAGCTTGTGAGTGAGAGTTGAGAGGAACACTTGCTGAATTCGAGCTTGTGAGTGAGTGTTGAGAGGAACACTTGCTGAATTAGAGCTTGTGAGTGAGTGTTGAGAGGAACACTTGCTGAATTCGAGCTTGTGAGTGAGAGTTGAGAGGAACACTTGCTGAATTCGAGCTTGTGAGTGAATGTTGAGAGGAACACTTGCTGAATTCTAGCTTGTGAGTGAGTGTTGAGAGGAACACTTGCTGAGTTCGAGCTTGTGAGTGAGAGTTGAGAGGAACACTTGCTGAATTCTAGCTTGTGAGTGAGAGTTGAGAGGAACACTTGCTGAATTCTAGCTTGTGAGTGAGTGTTGAGAGGAACACTTGCTGAATTAGAGCTTGTGAGTGAGTGTTGAGAGGAACACTTGCTGAATTCGAGCTTGTGAGTGAGAGTTGAGAGGAACACTTGCTGAATTCGAGCTTGTGAGTGAATGTTGAGAGGAACACTTGCTGAATTCTAGCTTGTGAGTGAGTGTTGAGAGGAACACTTGCTGAGTTCGAGCTTGTGAGTGAGAGTTGAGAGGAACACTTGCTGAATTCTAGCTTGTGAGTGAGAGTTGAGAGGAACACTTGCTGAATTCGAGCTTGTGAGTGAGTGTTGAGAGGAACACTTGCTGAATTCGAGCTTGTGAGTGAGAGTTGAGAGGAACACTTGCTGAATTCGAGCTTGTGAGTGAGTGTTGAGAGGAACACTTGCTGAATTCGAGCTTGTGAGTGAGTGTTGAGAGGAACACTTGCTGAATTCGAGCTTGTGAGTGAGTGTTGAGAGGAACACTTGCTGAATTCGAGCTTGTGAGTGAGTGTTGAGAGGAACACTTGCTGAATTCGAGCTTGTGAGTGAGTGTTGAGAGGAACACTTGCTGAATTCGAGCTTGTGAGTGAGTGTTGAGAGGAACACTTGCTGAATTCGAGCTTGTGAGTGAGTGTTGAGAGGAACACTTGGTGAATTCGAGCTTGTAAATGTAGTTTTGTAGTAAAAGCTGCTCCAGCACCTCAATATGGTAAAATTCCTTCCTTGCTGAGATGGAATAAAACATAGTACACTGGTCCTTGCCGGCTTTCTTACGTGTTTTGAGCATGCACTACTCTTAATTGAAGATTATTCATTGACATTCTATGACTAAGAGCAGTATATGCTTAAAATGCGTAAGAAAGCCAGCAAGGATCAGTGTACTGTGTTTTATTCCATCTCAGCAAGGAAGGAATTTTATCATATTGAGGTGTTGGAGCAGCTTTTTCTACAGTACTACATTCCACGTTTTCACATTAGTGTGAATACAGGTATGAATGACCTTGTAGCTATATGGCCATTTAGGTCATAGAAACACAAGGCCTGGCAGGTTCCCCTGTTTGGACATTACAGTACAATAACAATTCAGTCTAGTTCTATTAGTGAATCCTGTGCTAACGTGCTCATCCACAAAAAGGTTAAGATATTTATAAGTTGTCATTAAAGGGGCTCACTTGCCAGATTTCACATTGAAAACTGAATACCTTATTAATTGTAACTCTTAAGCCTTGGGAGCTGGTGTACTTACTTTGAAAATCTATTTAAGAATACCTGTATAGTCCGTAAATTAAACTGAACTCCTAAAATGCTAACTTTAGTGAGTCCTCAAGGGGAACTTTCACCAGAGTATACAGGTATTATTACATGAATTTGTAAGTTAAGTACACCATCTGGATGTATGCATTTTGTACTGTAGATGCTTCATCTGCATTAAGCTTCACCAGACTGGTATCCACCAAAACATATGGACTACTCTTCTTTTTTTTTTTTTTTGTTGGAAGGGGCACGGGATGGGGAACTGATCACGATGCCAGTGGAAGTTGGAGGGTTGCCCATGGAAGGGCGTACTGGCTTTATAGTAAGATGATTACACCGGAATAAATAATCTGATGTTATATCGCTTCTTCATGACTGAACATCCGTTGTTCTGTCTGTAGTAAAATTTGGGGAATGCTTCTCTTTCAAATCCCTATTACAAAAAGCTTGTATTTGTAACGAGACCTGTAGGATGGGAGTAGGATCACAAGGTCCTGACAGCCAAGAGCAGATCAACAGCTGCACATCTCTCTACTTTCCGAAGCTGGAGCTGAAATTCACATCCGCTGCAGAGAAGCCCCAGGGCTTTGTTTTGTTTCTGAAATGTCTCCGGTTTCGCCTTCTTTTTTTTTTCTTTTCAAATGCATCCAGAACAATTAAGAAGAAATTATCTGTATACTAACTGTATAATAGAAGTCAATTTCCCTAAGCCCATCAAGGTTCTTCAACCACAATGCCAAATCCAAGCCAAGCCACACATACAATATGTGTTTAGTAGATATTAGAACCTGTGAAGCACAAGATAGATATGTATAGAATCAGGGCCGGACACTGACAGCTTGGGGCCCCGGAGCAAGAAATATGTGTGGGTCCCCTCCCTTCTGGCATGCCACTTATGATGACGACAATCTGGCCATGGGACCCCCATATATATATATTTTTTTTTACTGAGATGGAGATATTTATCTCCTTTCGGATTCAGTCCCGCTGTGCCCAACCATGTATGTATTATATTAAATTGTATGTCTGGTCCCAAAGAAATCATGTGATCCTGACTTTTGGGGGACTGACCACAGGACTCTACAGCTCAGCCATGAATGGATTGGTAGCCCCCCCCTTACAATTAATTAAAGAAATAAAGGGGGGGTCGCATGGCCACACAGACTATGAATAACCCTCATGGCTGGTCATCTAATTGTTGGAAATTGGGGTCAAGTTAATGCCTTTTTTTATTCTGTGAGCAGTTAAAACTGGTTTTCTCCAGTTTAATTGGCGCTCTTTTAACGGTTTTTCGTTGGTGGACAGCGTGTTGCTGGGCTTTTGTTTAAGTATTTAAAGCCGTGTTCTGGCTTATTTGAACCATTCTGAGATACCTGTGAAGAAAAGAAGATCCCTCCCTCCCTTTATTATTTTCCTTGTCGTGATGTTTTTACTTGTGGGAAAATCGCCCCGTCCATGGGTGGATTGGTTTATTGGTAATTGGAATATTTGGAAATTTATCTGATTTTATTTTATTGGTATTATGCTGTTTGGTTTTAAGTTACCCAAAATAAACATCACGACCAATTTTCTTCCATCAAAAGGTGTTATGTCTTTATTTATTTATGAATTGGGCTTGTGCTGCCATGGAGGGGCGCATGCTTGACTTCTGTCTATTCATTGTCTATGGAACTGATGGAAATAGCCGTGCACAGCACTCAGCAGCTCTATAGATAATGGAGAGAGCAGAGGCCGGGCATGTACAACTCTGCTCCATCCAGGACGAGACTGCAGACCCCTGTTCTCAGAATCTCTGGGGAGCTCAGCAGCTCTATAGATAATGGAGAGAGCAGAGGCCGGGCATGTACAACTCTGCTCCATCCAGGACGAGACTGCAGACCCCTGTTCTCAGAATCTCTGGGGAGCTCAGCAGCTCTATAGATAATGGAGAGAGCAGAGGCCGGGCATGTACAACTCTGCTCCATCCAGGACGAGACTGCAGACCCCTGTTCTCAGAATCTCTGGGGAGCTCAGCAGCTCTATAGATAATGGAGAGAGCAGAGGCCGGGCATGTACAACTCTGCTCCATCCAGGACGAGACTGCAGACCCCAGTTCTCAGAATCTCTGGGGGGGGGGGGGGGGGGGAGTGGTTGGATCCTATGGATCGGAAGTAGAAGGGTTATTTTATTCACTAAATAATGAAGTTATGAGCCTGTTTGATTTTATAAATATATTCACATATATATATATATATATATATATATATATATATACATACATACACATACACACGCACGCTCATGTATACATAGGTACACACACAGATATACATACATACACACACATGTAGAAACATACTCACACATGCACAGACTGACACACAAGGCTGGCTCCAGGTGTTTGTCGGCCCCGGGCAAAAGAGTCTCAGTGGGCCCCTTTAACATATACCACGATTCATGATGCACAGATAAGAAATAGTTATAGTACAATGCCAAAGATTTCACTCACTTCTTGCATTACATGAGTGATATCTATTGTAAATTCTAAAATACCATACAGCAGAGGGAATTCAGGTGAATGAGGGTCCACAGGTTTCAGGGATTCAGTAGCTGTAGTATTAGAGGTAAAGTGATATTGATAACTGTATCCTACCAGTAGAAACTGTCCTCAGCAGTGTACCCTTTACAAAAGTCAAATTCCTCTTGTATAGTCCTCCATTCAGTATTATGGGCACCACATAGTGTTCCATACACTATTATGGGCACTATATAGTCCTTCATACAGTATTACAGGTACCAGATAGTCCTCTGATCAGTTTAATGGACCCCATATATTGCTCCAAACAGTATAAAGAGCCTCATATAATGTTCCATATAGAATAATGGGCCCATATAATGTTCCATACAGAAAAAAGTGGCCCCAAATTCCTCATATAATTCTTCATACAGAATGGTCCCCATTTAGTGCTCCATACAGATTGGGCCCCATATAGTGCTCCAAATACAGTGGGCCCCATATAGTGCTCCAAACAGAATGGACCTTTATATAATTCTCCATACAGAATAATGGGCCCCATATAATGCTCTATACAGAATAATGGACCCCATATAATATTCCATATAATGCTCCATACATAATAATGGACCACATATAATGCTCCATACAGAATAATGGACCCCATATAATGCTCCATACAGAATAATGGACCCCATATAAAGCTGCATACATAATAATGAGCCCCATATATTTCACCATATCGAATAATGGACCTCATATAATGCTCCATACAGTATTATTAGCGCCATATAGTGCTCCATACAGAATGAGCCCCATATAATGCGCCATACTCAATAATGGACCCCATATATTGCGGTATACGGAATAATGGACCCCGTATAATGCTCCATACAGAATGGTGAACACCATATATTGCTCCATCTACTATATAATTGTCTAAGGGTCACTTCTGTCTTTGTCTGTCTTTCTGTCTGTCTGTCACGGATATTCATTGGTCGCGGCCTCTGTCTGTCATGGAAATCCAAGTCGCTGATTGGTCGTGGCAAAACGCCAACGACCAATCAGCGACGCGCACAGTCTGGAAGAAAATGGCCGCTCCTTACTCCCCGCACTCAGTGCCCGGCGCCCGCATACTCCCCTCCGGTCACCGCTCACACAGGGTTAATGCCGGTGGTAACGGACCGCGTTATGCCGTGGGAAACACACTCCGTAACCGCTGCTATTAACCCTGTGTGTCCCCAATTTTTTACTATTGATGCTGTCTATGCGGCATCAATAGTAAAAAAATCTAATGTTAAAAATAATAAAAAAACAAAAAACCTGCTATACTCACACTCTGTAGTCCGCCGAGCCGCTCGCGCCGGCCGCCATCTTCCGTTCCCGGCGATGCATTGCGAAATTAGCCAGAAGACTTAGCGGTCTTGCGAGACCGCTAAGTCTTCTGGGTAATTTCGCAATGCATCGCCGGGAACGGAAGATGGCGGCCGGCGCGAGTGGCTCGGCGGAGCTTCGGTGGATCCCAAGCATCGGTAACCGCTTCCTGGATCCAGGCGCCAACGGAAGGTGAGTATATAACTATTTTTTTTTTTAATTCTTTTTTTTTTAACAGGGATATCATGCCCACATTGCTATATACGTGGGCTGCGCAATATACAACGTGGGCTGCGCAATGTACAACGTGGGCTGCGCAATGTACAACGTGGGCTGCGCAATGTACAACGTGGGCTGCGCAATGTACAACGTGGGCTGCGCAATATATTACGTGGGCTGCGCAATGTACAACGTGGGCTGCACAATGTACAACGTGGGCTGCGCAATGTACAGCGTGGGCTGCGCAATGTACAGCGTGGGCTGCGCAATGTACAGCGTGGGCTGCGCAATGTACTGCGTGGGCTGCGCAATGTACTGCGTGAGCTGCGCAATGTACTGCGTGGGCTGCGCAATGTACTGCGTGGGCTGCGCAATGAACTGCGTGGGCTGTGCTATACACTATGCATACATATTCTAGAATACCCGATGCGTTAGAATCGGGCCACCATCTAGTACAGAATAATAGGCCCCATAGATTGCTCCATCCATAATAATGGGTCCCATATAATGATCCATAAATAAAATTAAAAAAAATCAAATACCTCTCCCTCCTGCCGTTGGGCCGGTCTCCTCAGCTGTGCCCAGGACAGAGGACGCACAGTAGTGACGTCATCGTGCCCTCTGCCCTGAGACATCAGAAGTCAGAAGACGTGGAAGAGAGAGGACCTGCGGGGGTAAGTATTTCAAACAGCACTGACGCCGGCACCCCCATAGCCAGCCGGTGTCCCTGACCGTGAGTGGACCCCGACATTTGCCGGGTGGTGACACCGGACCTGCCTGCCTGCATGCGCCCCCTTCCACCTCCGGGCCCCAGTGTAGCTGAATCGGCGGGGGGAATGTCCGCCCCTGTATAGAATATTGGCCTTTGTTATTGTTTGGGGCAGTTTATGCCATCCTAGACTCTTCTGGTCTCTTCCACAAGTAATTGAGTCATGGAATTTAACCCACAACCGCAAAATATATTTCCTCATTCTACTACAAAGCTAATTCAAGAAATACTCGCTATAACAATCCTGACAATCAGATGTACAGCCCTAAAAACCGCTTAGGAAAGCTGCAGTCAGCCTTAGACTTCTCCTGCAGCTGCCACCGCAAGGAATATATAATATTACATGGTGCCGATTCTGAGATAAAAAATACCCAGTACAAATATAATATATCACAGCTGTGTTTGCCCAATGTATTCAGTCTAGGCAAGTGTCAGGAGCAGTTCTCGTCATTGTGTTTGAGTCCCATTCTTCTAAGCCAACGGACTTCTTCTAGATCAATGGCACGTTTCTTAGAATGTTGTCTTTTTCTTCAATTATACATTATCCATCTATTTACTGGATGCAAACATGCTATTCTATCCAGCAAAAAGTGGTATAGCGACATTCTCGCTTGCCGGAAGCACAGCATTCTTCTAGCCTTTGTTGGCTGAATGTTGCTTTATTGATTAAAGTGCATGACCGGAATCTCAATCCACACTAATGGAAATACCTTGTCAGGAAGGGTTTAAAGAGGATCTGTCACTTCCTAAAAGCAAATTGAGGTAAATACCTTGTAAAAATCCCTGAGCTCACCTGATTCTGCCGCTCTATTCCGTTTTGTGCTCTGTCACTCCATTACAGAGGTATTTACATTTGTTGCTGTTGGAGGGCACTATGTGAAATCTCTGCTTTGCAGTCCAACTGGGTGTCCCTTCAGAGTGTTCTATGGTGGCATGCGCTTTAACCTTTCCCTCCCAGATGCAGCCATTCACAGATCAGCAGCTGATCTAACAGTCTCCAGTTGTGATTGGCAGCGTCTGGTAAGGAGGGATGAAAGCACATGCCACCAGACAAAACTTAGCCATTTGGACTGCAGTCGGAGATTTCACATATTGGCCACCCAAGGCAATAAATGTGAATATCTCTGCAATCGACTGGCGCAGCACAAAATGGAAAAGAGGAGATGAATCAGAGGGACTTCTTGCAGGGTATTTACCTTATTTAATTTATTTGTAAGCTAATGACAGGCCCTCTTTAAACTTCTATATAGCTTATTCATTCTGGATGTAGAGTGGTTGTCTAAAAGCAGACTTTACCAATGTAGCTTTGTCGTGTATTCCTGACATATCAAAACAGTGCAATGTTTTCACTGTTCTTAATTTTATTACATTTAATAAAAAAAACATTTTTTTTTTAATAAAAAAGCACGTTTGTGGGCTGCTAACACTTTTTTAATTGTAAACTTGGCTTCAGCCCGCATTGTTGGATTTTATCAACGACATCTAAAAAGAATGCAGTTCATTAAGGTTCAATGGCAAAAGGTCAGAAACTGACAGAATGTGAATATGTCATTGAATGAACATGATAAACACATTACATCTTTCAGTGTAAAGCATAACTCTACCAATAAGAAAAAAGACATTAAACATTTTAAAGGGGTTTTCCTGACTTTAATCATTATTGTTAATGGGCCCAGAATGTGTTAATAAAAAATAATCCTATACTCCCCTCCACGTACCGCTACTGCACACTCACTAGTGTGTCCCCGGCCACTCTCAGGGCATGGACATCTGGAGGGGAAATCTGCACACCTTGGAACCATTCACAGTAACCTTTTAGAAGGCTTTCCCTTGTTTTTAGAGTTGACAAAAGTAAAGGGTGGTACGAAGAGAGGGAAAAAGTATTGGGTAGGGGAAATGATTGGGACCATTATAAGCCGTGAGAATCTGAAGTTGTAGTTGGAGGTTAGTAAGTCAGCTAGGTAAATATACAGACCGCTATAAACAGAATCCGTACTCCATACTCTCGGGAATTGGTCAACTATCATTTGGTCTTCAGACATTAGCTCCTGCATCTCGTGTATGTAGGAGCAAGTCTCTAATCTTTCCCGTAGTGTTGGTATCTAAAAATGTTATATTCACTTTTTTAACTTTTCTAATTCATAGGCAGATTGGAGACAACCTGATTGTTCCAGGAGGTGTAAAAATCATTGAAGCAAATGGGAAGATGGTGATTCCTGGTGGAATTGATGTCCATACCCACTTACAGATGCCCTACAGAGGGATGACGACAGTAGATGATTTTTTCCAAGGGACCAAAGCAGCTATTGCAGGAGGAACCACCATGATATGTAAGTGTTTTTTTTGTTTTTATTTCTATTACTAAAAATATATATATTTTTTGTTTTATATATTTTTGAAATATCTGTTAATTATTAAGTTTACCCTTAGTCTAGATACTTACAGGAGATCCACCATTGGAATTGCACTGGACACTTACCGTACTTTATCTACTGCCACCATGAAAGCAAAATTGTTAGCATGTTCATACTGCTCCAACTTCAGGCGGCATGATGTAGCAGGTTCCTTGGTTACAGTCAGGGCCGGACTGGCCATTTGGCAATTCTGGCAAATGCCAGAAGGGCCTGTCTTGTTGTGGGCTGCCTTGCTGCTGCATTGTTAACAAAATCTGTGTTATCAGGACACCCATACTGTTAAGAGTTGTGACGGAGCACAAAGTCGCTGACTCCTTTACTTACCCAGCAGGCAACGGGTATCATGAGACATATTGGTCTTGTAGTAAATCTTGTTTTCCCTCTATCCAGGGTAATATTAGTAATATATCCCATCTGGTGCTTGGTGACGAGGACAGCATGGGCCTGTGTGATTTCAAATGTCAGGGCTGAATTTCAGCCCCAGTCCGTACCTGGTTACAGTAAACTATGTTATACATTAAAGCACTGTAGTAATTTGCCGAAAACATGTTTGTAGAAAATGGCAAGTTCAGGGAGATGTGTCCACTTAGCACCTCCCCACCCACCATGTTTACAGGTTTGTACCTACAGTGGGGGAAACAAGTAGTTGATCCTGTGCAGATTTTGTAATTTTGCCCAGTGACAAAGACATGAACAGTTTATAATTTTAAGGGTAGGTAATTTTAACTTTGAGATATAGACTATCAAAAATAAAATCCAGAAAATCACATTGTAAAAATTCTATAAATGTATTTGCATTTTGCAGTGAGGAATAAGTATTTGATCCCTCTGGCAAACAAGACTCGGTGGCAAAACCCTTGTTGGCAAGCACAGCAGTCAGAGGTTTTTTTGTAGTTAATGATGAGTTTTGGGCACATGTCAGGAGGAATTTTGGTCCACTCCTCTTTGCAGATCATCTCTAAATCATTAAGATTTTGAGGTTGTCACTTGGCAACTCGGAGCTTCAACTCCTTCCATAAGTTTTCTATGGGATTACAATCTGGAGACCAGCTTGGCCATTCAATGACCTTAATGTGCTTCTTTTTGAGTCACTCCTTTGTTGCCTTGGCTGTATATTTTTGGGTCATTGTCTTGCTGGAAGATCCAGCCACAACCCATTTTTAATGTCCTGGCAGAGGGAAGGAGGTTGTCAGTCAGGATTTTACATTACATGGCTCCATCCATTGTTCCATTGATGTGGTGAAGTAGTCCTGTGCCCTTAGCAGAGAAACACTCCCAAAACATAATGTTTCCACCTCCATGCTTGACAGTGGGGACGGTGTTCTTTGGGTCATCGGCAGCATTTCTCTTCCTCCAAACACGGCGAATTAAGTTAATGCCAAAGACCTCAACTTTCTTTCATCTGACCACAGCACCTTCTCCCAATCACTCAAAGAATCATCCAGGCGTTCATTAGCAAACTTCAGACGGGCCTGCACATGTGCCGCCTTGAGCAGGGGGACCTTGCAGGCACTGCAGGATTTTAAACCTTTACCGTGTAATGTGTTACCAATGGTTTTCTTGGTGACAGTGGTCCTTGAGTGCTGCCTTGAGATCCTTAACAAGTTCCCCCTGTGTAATTTTAGGCTGATCTCTTACCTTCCTCATGATCAAGAATACCCGAAGAAGTGAGATTTTGCATGGTGCCCTAGATCGATTTTGATTGACAGTCATTTTGTATTTCTTCCATTTTCTTACTATTGCACCAACAGTTGTCGCTTTCTCACCCAGCATCTTTGTTATGGTTTTGTAGCCCATTCCAGCAGGTAACGAGTTGATTAGGAACGTCTAACTGGTCTGTAGGAGCCAGAACTCTTAATGATTGGTAGCGGATCAAATACTTATTTCTCACTGCAAAATGCAAATAGTATAAACTATTTAAATTTATGTGATTTTCTGCACTTTATTTTTGATATTCTATCTCTCAATGTTAAAATTAACCTACCATTAAAATTATAGACTGTTACAAAATCAGCTAGGGATCAAATACTTATTCCCCCCACTGTATTTCAGTAAGTTAGGGACTATTGATGAGTGAAAGTCCTGGTATAAGGTGTTATCAGAGCATGCTTGGGTGCTAACCGAGGGACTTTGGCGTAATCAAAAAATATGTTTGAGTCCTGCGCCAGCATGTCTCGCGGCTCTTCGACAGCGTCAACCCATGCAGGGGTTGCCTGTTTGTTAGGCTATCTATGCATGTGCTGCGGCTGTCTAACCACCGCGAAACATGCAGCCGCAGGGACTCAAACATATTTTTCTGGCACGTTCGCTCATCCCTATTGGAGACCTAAAGCTTAGTATAATTAGGGGACCTGTCATTGTGTTATGCCCTATGGTTAGGGAAGAAAGAACTTGCAGACAAATTCCCTTTCAGCTGTCCACACTATGGGTGATTTGGGCTGGATCATACTCCTGTTGGAAGAAAAAGGAATTGTTATCTTAAAGAAGCTGCTGACACCATGGCTAATTCCTCTCTCATCAGAGAAATAAGCATGTATGCTCTGCCAAAGAGAATGTGCTTGATAATGGTGGAGTTGGGTGAAATAGGGAATGGCCAAGCCCTTGGCTGACAGCTATGTCTTTTATGGATGGCTTTAAGAATTGGTGCCAAAGAACAATGTATGCCGGCCATTAATGCGTTTCTTTTTCTTTTTCAGTGGATCATGTCATCCCAGAACCAGAATCCAGTGTCATTGAAGCCTTTGAGAAGTGGAGAGAGTGGGCTGATGCCAAGGCCTGCTGCGACTATTCTCTACATGTAGACATCACCCACTGGAACGACAGCGTGAGACAAGAAGTGGAATCACTCGTGAAGCAGAAAGGTGATGACACATCATTTACCTTCCAGTGATTAGTTGTAGATAAGGCATTGTCTTTTGTTATTAATGTTAGTGACACGGTGGAGATCAGTGTAACCCATAAGTATTCTTTGTCACATCTTTTCTGTGCCGTTTTGCCACCAAAAGAGAATCATTTCGTAAGGCCAGCAAAGGGAATGAGATTCCTGAAGCTTTCGATGTGTTTTTTCGTGTGTGAATTCTATTTATGTTCTGGGACTATTGGCTCTGGATTAGAGGTCTAGACATCAGTCCACTGATATTATGACACTTATTCCCTGTTGTTGGGTCTGTCATGGAAGCAGGTGCCAATCCTTCAGAATAAAACTCTCACTTGCAGTATCAGGCTGCCGCAGGTGGAAGAAGCGGTGTTTTCCCTTGTCGCCATGCCCAGGCTTCCTGTATCTGAGGAGGCGCTCATGACTTATATGTTCTGCCATGAAGGTGTTATTTTAGGCACACTTTCAGGTTGCACTTTTGCTTTATTAGCGTCCTAGCGCAGGGCCCTTCCGTCTGGGATCTCTCTCCTACCTAGATACTTGGTAGCGATGCCAAACAAGAGTTTTCCTTACATGTTGAGGTTCTGCAGCCAGATCCTTCCATTCCACAGGAGTGTAGTAATTATCACATGTCCCTAGCTATAACACAGGAAAAATCTGACACTGACTTTCCATCTTTGCTTTCTTTTATTCCCAGGTGTTAACTCTTTCATGGTTTACATGGCCTATAAAGATATGTATCAGATGTCCAACACCGAGGTAAATTCTACTGGATTTCCTTCTTCTCTGGGCTGTAATCCAAATATATGAGCGTTCATCTTATCTTCGTTTGTGTCTGTTGGAAACGAGGCTGTGATCTGGAGAATTACTATGTGTGTACAAGTTTGACCCAATATGAAGGGACCTGTCTTGTTTCTCCTATATATTGTTTATTCATGAAATGGCGTCACAGCTGTCAAATAATCGCCAAAAGTTCTGCTTTTGTGATAAACATGGAACTTTTTTTTTTCTGTTTTCAAATCTAACTTTCTGGTTTTGTTTATTCCAGCTTTATGAGATCTTTACTTTCCTTGGAGGAATGGGGGCAATTGCTCAGGTTCATGCTGAAAATGGAGACATCATTGCCCAGGTAAGTGACAAGACCCGATGTGCTAACAGTAGTGGAGAAAATGTGTGCGATATTAGATGAATTTATAGGTATAGCAGTTTGTTACATAGGACAATAAAGACTTATCCTTAGGATTTGTCATTCATATCAGATTAGTGGGGTTCTGATAATCATCACTCCTGATGATCTGCTGTCATCAGTAGCTCCCAGATGTAGGCAGTGTATGGAGCAGAACATCACAGCTCCTTACACTACTTAGGCCTCTTTCACACTTCAGTTGTTTGGCGTCAGTCTAAATCCGCCATTTTCCTCAAAAAACGGATCCGTTTTTTTTTCGACGGATCCGTTTTTTTCCCCATAGACTTGCATTAGCGACGGATTGTGACGGATGGTCGTCCGTTCCATCCGTCATGCGACGGATCCGTCAAAATTTGGCGGACGTCATCTAGACATTGACGGTCATTGCAACGTTTTTTGTCTGCGTTGAAATGGCGGATCGCGACGGATCCGTCATTTCGGCAGATCCGTCGCCCCAATCCGTTTTTTCAATTTTTTTCAATTGCGCATGCTCCAAAAACTATATACAACCCCCGAGTAACGGATCTGTCAAAAAAACGGATGCGTTACATCCGTTTTTTCAACTATTGTGATGGATCCGTCGATCCGTCATTATGTCGGAAGTGACTGACGCCAAAAAACTGAAGTGTGAAAGAAGCCTTAGTGGCCATTAGCCAGAACTGCAGATCAGCTTCTACTCCGTTTAATAAGCGTGGCTTTGCTGTACTGAGCAGCAGCCGCTACACATGGAGTAGAGCTATGCTGTTTCGCTCTGCTCAATGGATACATAGTCTCTTTCAGAGCTAATATCAGCTGATGAAGGGGGAGTCAGGTGTCAACGCCCACCAATCTGATTTTTTAAAGGGAATCTGTCAGCATCAAGCTGCAAGCTGAGAGCACCTTTATCTAGGTGCATATACCTTGATTTCATGGATGTGTCATTTACTGTGTTTTGCTGTTTTCAATACAATTCGTGTTTTATCAGCAGTACATTATCACTACAGGACTACTGACCTCATGCCACCTAGTCCAACCACACTCTCAGCACTGATTAGCAGTGTGAAGATCTGAGGTTGTGGGTTGTAATAATCAACTAGGTAGGTTAGCGATGCAACAATCTTTTATTCCTTACATCCATGGTTGTACAACAAATCCAGGTAGATGGCCAAAATGCAATGTCCTCAGTCCACAATTTCCCAACCTGGGATAAGAAGTTCCACTGCCCTCTTACTAGACGATACCCACTGTCTAACAACTTTTGGTTGGCCCACAGCTTTCATTATCTTCCAGACGGTATAGTGTGCAGTCACAGGCTATGTTCCTCCAGGCAATGTATATCACGACCGTAGTTCATGGATACTCCTCCAGCCAACAACCGATGTCCAAACTCCATAGGCCATTCATCCATGTTCTCCAGGACATCGCCCTCGATTCTCTCCCTTCGAAGGCACTCTCCCAACTGCCTGTCTAAACATGTGGCTTCTTCCCCCTCTCTGGGCTCAACCCCCTGAATGGACAGAAGTGTACACCCCCCTTTTTAAACATTTGCTTTAAGTGCAAAGAATGAAGAATTATTCCAGCATCCTATCAGCTGGGATTGCATGTGAGACCCCCTGAGGTGACAGCTCCCCTGGGTCTACTATTCCCATCCACACAGTGGGCCTAGAGGCTGGGAGCACAATCGCTAAAGACCCTAAGATACTGATGAGATTAATCGAACGATTACTTTACCTTTAGCAATCTCCTGTTTGGCCATATCTATACATTAGATCCATCCAGCACGTCTTCCTCTGCTTTCTGTCACTGAATGGAAACATTGATTTCTGAGGCTGAACTGATGAGTAAGCTAATCATTAATAAAACAAAGCAAGTAAATCTGTAATAAAACACAGTAATATCCACATGACCGGTGTTCCGTGCTGGAAAACGTCTGCATCCCATAGAGCTGTGGACTCCGCTTTTCGTCTCGTTCAATCACGAGGCCAGACCAGTTCTTACAAACAATGTCCATTTTATGTACAGCCAAACTGGTGACCAGGGGATAACAGGTATCACATTCTTCATCATCTTCCATACAATACACCACTCCATTCCCAGAGTTGCAGTTTGCATGTTGTTTTTGGAAGCAGGAACTGCAGGGGAATGGGGAGAAGTTGGATTTGCCTGCACTTTCCTAGGGGTAGGGTCACGCGGGTCCTGGTGTGTCGCTATAACCCTGATACCCCCGGTACTTCCTTATATCAGTCCCTGGGGCTGCTCACAGAGACGTTTCATCCTATTTCAGTATCCACAGAAGGGCTCCTACCTTGTCCCAAGGTCCCCTTCTCGCTGGACAGTACATTTCTTGGACTTATAAGCTTTCATCTTGCAGGGGTCCCCTCTTGCCTGTGATGTCCTGCCTCCTCTTTAACTAGTTCCTTTCCATACTGAGGTTTATCAGTGGAGGAACTACAACGCTACCTTCACCCATTCACCCCCTCTCAAACATTTTGACCACTCAACACTAACTACTCACTACCCTCTCCACTGTTTCCCCTATTGAGCCGCCTTTTCCCCTCCAGGGGCCAGCCTTGCAGTTAACACTGCAGGAACCTGACATAGACAACGGCCATAGGGATAAATACAGCAGAATTATAACCACACACAAAAATAACCTTCAGCACACGTGTCTCAACGTCTTTTTCAGGGGGACAGGACTCCTTGTCCACCCTGTTACATCAGAGAATCTTCACTCTTTGTGCTGCTGACAGACTAGTATTGAAAAATCAAATATTAACCTTATAGCAGTCATCCGACATTGGCACAGATAAAGCTGCGGTAACGGTGGCCTGGCACTGAGGCTATACCACTAATGAGCTGGGGTAGCTGTGCCATCAGGGCAACTGATCGTTTGGAGCAACGGAAACAAATATATGTTCAGCAAAACTAGATCAAAGAAAACCATAAACTCAACATATATTTGGGGATTTCAATCTACAAATGAAGTAAAATATGTGAAATTCCTCTCCTAAATAAGGAAAGCATGCTAATCCTGCTGCCTTCCATCAGTGAAATAAGTTTACCGAGCTCCATTTTCCATAAACAGACTATATATTTAGGGATGGTGACCATTTCATAACTCTCGCTTTCAGAACATGGGATTGCTATGATGAAAGGAGTCAGTTTTGGCCGCTGTGTCAATAGAATCTTTACCAGAATCCCTTCCAAACTCTGAGCTGCAATTGTTGGCTCTCATTCACATATCCCTTTTTAATTGATACAAAATGTTAGCAAGAGGTCAGGAATGCAAAATGGAGAGGATGAAGTCATTGGGCTAAAAATCTGCTCCCTGAAGAAAGGAAAGAACATTTCCAGAGATTAGAAACTGAGCGTTAGACTCCAGCGTAGTGGGAATAGTGAGCAGAAGAGGAGCCTGTACTTTCTGGGCTACGTACTGTAGACCTATGAAGATGGATGGGGCTGCGTACCTATTACGGCACGGTGCCTATGTATTAGAGTGGTGTTATCTGTTGTAGGGAAAAGTCTATATATATATATATATATATATATATATATATATATATATAATATAATAGTATATAATATATATAAAGTATATATATATAATATTATACTAGATAGTGGCCGATTCTAACGCATCGGGTATTCTAGAATATGTATGTGGTTTATTTATGAAGTTTTCAGAATAATGCAATTTATACACAGGATTCGGCCGGCCGGGCGCAACCAATTAGCGAAGCGTGATTCAAATTCTGCTCCAATTCGCGGCCGGACTGCGCCTGTCGCTGATTGTTCACAGCCGGGCGTGACCAACCAGTGTAGCCAGGGCCGGCTCCAGGTTTTTGAGGGCCCCGGGCGAAAGAGTCTCAGTGGGCCCCCCTCTTTTAACACATACCAAGATTCGTGATGCACAGATACAGCAGAGAAATATAGCACAGCCAAGTAGCATACAGCCCACGTAGTATATAACACAGCCCACGTAGTATATAACACAGGCCCCGTAGTATATAGCACAGCCCCTGTAGTATATAGCACACACACATAGTATATTGCACAGCCACGTAATACATTGCACAGGCACGTAGTATATAGCACAGCCACGTAGTATATAGCATAGAGACGTAGTATATAACACAGCCCATGAAGTATATAACACAGGCCACGTAGTATAGAGCACAGAGATGTAGTATATTGCCCAGCCACATAATATATACCACAGCCACGTAGTATATAGCACAGAGACGTAGTATATAACACAGCCCACGTAGTATATAACACAGCCCACGTAGTATATAGCAATGTGGGCACCATATCCTTGTTAAAAAGAGAATTAAAATAAAAAATAGTTATATACTCACCTTCCGTCGGCCCCCGGATCCAGCCCAGGCATTTACCGATGCTCCTCGCGACGCTCCGGTCCCAAGAGTGAATTGCGGTCTCGCGAGATGATGACGTAGCGGGCTCGCGAGACCGCTACGTCATCATCTCGCGAGACCGCAATGCATGGACCGGAGCGTCGCGAGGAGCAGCGGGAAAGGTGACCGAAGGTGAGAATATAATGATTTTTTTATTTTGTTTATTATTTTTAACATTAGATCTTTTTACTATAGATGCTGTATAGGCAGCATCAATAGTAAAAAGTTGGTCACACAGGGTTAATAGCAGCGTTAATGGACTGCGTTACACTGTGGCATAACGCGGTGTAACGCAGCCATTAACCCTGTGTGAGCGCTGACTGGAGGGGGCACTGACAGAGAGTAGGAAGGGGTGAATTCGCGGCCGGACTGCCCGTCGCTTATTGGTCGCGGCCTGCCGTGACAGGCAAACAGACGGAAGTGCCCCTTAGACGATTATTTATATATAGATATAATAAATATATATATATATATATATATATATATATATATATATATATATATATTATTTCTACTGATCCATGTCTGTGTCTGAATGTGAAGGATTGCCATAAAGAGAGAAGTGTTGCAGTGCTGTTTGTACGTCACCATGTGGCGTTATGTTTCATTTTCCTGCCACTGTATAACATTCTGACTAGTAAATGAAAAAACTATAGAATATTAATAACTCTTGTTTCCTTTATAGGAACAACAGAGAATGTTAGAAATGGGGATTACTGGACCGGAGGGTCATGTTTTGAGTCGGCCAGAAGAGGTAAGTGACCCTGCTAAACCACTATGCTGACCTATGTAAGGGTGACAAAGGACAGGTCCACAAAAATATTGTTTTTTAAGTGGCACGCACTCCTCACGCCAGTCAGAGCAGTGATGGAAGGGTGGCTGTTGTTGGTCAGTTACTATTGGGAGGCAGGGAGATGGCTCCCTTCATGAATGCAATGGGTGCATTAAAGAAAACCAGGTCTAAAGTGGCCAGTTTTTGTCTAAGGTTTGTACACCATACTCCCAAGATGACCCCCTGCGTCTAACCTTAAGTGAGACTGGTACCAGAATACATCTCTATCTAAAGAGATCAGAGACCGAGAGTTATCAAAACTGGCGCAAAGCAAATGCGGACTGGTTGGCTTTAATTTTCAAAATGATCTGTGAAAAATGAATGGTGGGATCTGCGGTGCTTCAGGTAATTCCTAATTTTGCTAAATGGCCCCTGTTTTTTCCTGCACGTCACTGCCGGTTACCTCCCAGGACTAGGAAGTTATAGGCTGTTTACCTATATAGTAGACTTTCTATATTTCTCCTACAAACAGTAATGGAATTAATGGCTCTAAGTGGTCACTTTGGGCAGCGTTTAATAGTCGTGAAGCCTAAACACGTTCTATTTCTGTGCGTCTTCATCCTGTTTGTATCTGGTGCTGATGAACCATTTCCTTGGGCTGATTACATTTCCAAGAGCATCGTAAGCTGCGTAACCTAAACCTTACTGCACATTAACCGCCACGACAGAGTAAATAAGCAGAAGAAATATATACAAAGGGTAAATAATATATACAAGTGGCATAAGGTAAGCAAAAGCAAGCATGCAAGCAAACAAGATAAAAAGCAGCTCTTGACTGATAGACTCGGGAATGTTTCTCGCCTGTGACAATGTTTGAGCCTGAGCCAATTCTACAGCGTAATGATTATTTTAGTAGTGGGAGAGGAAGTCCTATGTAATGAGGAAAAGATGTGCACACATAGCCCTGGGTATTGCGAGCGCAGGAAGTGGGCCCAGCTCTTACTGGACCATTAGACTAGAGCATTCGCCAGGGATTCTCAAAGCCCAGCTGTGATGTCATGGATAAGAGATGCGCTCTGTCGGCAGGCTTCAGCCATAAAAGCTCACAGTCCGGCAGAGCTAACATGGAGGACGTACACGGCGCTGATTGGAAACAGGTCCATCAATGATCCTACTTAGAGCGCCTGCACTTAATGGGGAAAATTCAGTAGTGACAGCCCATGGTCGGCCTTAGTGAAGGGACCTTCTAAACTCCTGTTATCCCCTATCATATATGGTGGAATTAGCCTGTTACCCTAATATTCTAATAAACCTTCTAATGTATTGTCATTTTATATATTTATGGGGATCAGATTCCAAAAAATGACTTCCAAACATACGTAGAACAAGCCAAAGCATTTTGTAAACCAAAAGAGTAACTTGTGAAAGATCCGGATCCCAGTGCAAAGCCCACTCAGGACCCTTACCCACCGGGTGCAATTTGTAATACTGGTCTTATGAGATAAAAGTTCAGGAGCTGGAACTGAGTGCACCCATTCATTCACATTGATATTGGTACAGACTAGACATGGGGAAAATACATGATTTATTGGCTTGAACATTATCCTGAAGAAGGACATGATCGCACATCTTAGGTCGGTGCGGTAGTATGGTGAATACCTCAGGACTAAGCCCACCCCTTACATGGCAGGAGCTGGCATCTGCCTGTAACAGCAGCAACCAGAGCTAGCTCCGATCGCTCTTGTTTAACCATTTAGATGCCACTGTCAAGCACTGACTTCTACATTTAGGTAATTCGATTGTTGGTGCAATGAGAAATAAAAAATAAATCGATTATAAAAAGTCAGCTCACCATTTCCCAAAAAACAAAGCTATCACACAGCTCCTTCAAATAAAAAAAATTCTAAAGGTGCATGAATAAATATAAATGGTGACAAAACCTTTTTTTTTATTACAAAGTGATGTTTTTTTGCCACTAAAGTAAAAATAATGCAAGCTTGGTATCACTGTATTCGTACTGACCTGGAAAATCAAGTTGTCAGGTCCATTTTTATTTCACACTGAACTCCAGAAAAGCAAAGCCCCCAAAAAACTTCGTCGGATTTACATTTCTTTCACCATTTCACTATTTTTTTTTTTCTTATATTTCAGTACATTATATTTTAACATGAATGGTGTTATTTAAACTTCAACTCAACCTGCAAAAGACTTGTAATCAAGTGGCTAAGTCGGCAAGGAATAAGAGAGCTAAGGTCTATGAAGGCACTGAAAGTGCAAAAACGAAAAATTGCCTGGTTATGAGGAGGTTAAAGAAAGCCTAGTTATTTCTTAGGTAGTACTCTTACTCATTGCCTAGGGTTCCTTATACTGGAATTGGGATATTGAGTTATTGTTTTAAGAGTAAGAGTAGGTAAAGGGGTGACCTTCATCTCAGAGATTTTATTTTACCATAATTAATTTTTATGGTTTTTATACTCGATGTTATCGTAAGTTCTGACTGGGTCACAGCATGTTCAGATTCCTACTTCTGTATCATCTATTGATATCGCAGCAGTACTTTGCAGTATTTTCTGTGAGACTGGGCATGCGAGTCTTAGCATGGTTTAGGTCCCACTGTTTGGGCCACCACCAATCAAACTATTATGACTTACAGTATCTAGGAAACAGATCTGTAAAGATCTATAATAGGAAATATTAAAACATGCGTTCAACTATAATTGTCTACCTACTTGATAAATTGTGACTTCAGGTGAACGGTTCCATTTCTTCTATGTTAGGTGCTATCAGCTATGTGACCAGAATTTAGCAGGTTATCACGTGGCATCTGTGTACCCGTGCTGTTTGTGGATGTGGATATCTCTTCTCGTGTTCAGCGTCCCGTGTCTCTTTGTTCTTTCAGCTGGAAGCAGAAGCTGTTTTTCGTGCCATAACCATTGCAAGCCAAACAAACTGTCCACTATATGTGACCAAAGTGATGAGCAAAAGCTCAGTAGACCTCATCTCCCAAGCCAGGAAAAAAGGTGAATAACGAGAGCTGTGAACATCCCACTAAGTCTAGTGCCTACAAAGGGATGGTCAATAATGTAAAATCTCTTTGAGATATCTAGTATCTGTTTAAATGCTGGAAACCTGATGAGTCAAGTATTATGATCAGTAATTCTGCAATACCAGATACATAGCGTGTACTTTATGGATAACATTTAACTACAGCTGGCCATACAGCTTGGGTAACTGCTATCTGGTATCTTTCCCAACTCCCAAATTCACATGAACACTCAGAAGCCTTCACGTGTTCTCTTTAGGGAGTGTGGCATCGGTGTATTGAGTTCCAACTGCCAGATCTTTATCTCCCCCAGCAATGACTGTTGGGGGAGAGTCGAGAGACCACCTTACGCCTTAAATGGTCATCTGATCTTGCTGAAATTGTCAGGGTCTGATAACCTTCATCTAATGTTCATGGAAACCCTAACACATATATGGTCGATGTCTTAGATCAGGAAGCAGTCTGCAGTGGAATTGTCCTTAGACCTCCTTGAAAAGGTCTAGAAAATAGAAGGGTTTGGGGTAATGACTAGCTGCCATAGTGAAATAATTTTCAAATTTGATGTCACATATGTCTAACCTCTGTTCAGATGGCATAGTTGGGAAGGGACTACTGGAGCATGTTTCCCCATTGCTAAGTGGCACCAAGGAACCTAGCTAAAGCTCTGCCCTTCTTGTAACTTTAAGACCGTCAAGTGTTCTCAACTTGGAGACCCAAATTATACTCATAAATGATTCTAAACACTATAAGATTGCAGACTTCCCCCACTGGCGCATATATAACCTAAAAAAAAAATAGCAAAATATAGTGTTAGCATAGCATTAAAGAGCATCGGTCAGTAGGATCAACCCTCCTAAGCCATCTATATGGACATGTAGGTCATAGGAAGTCAAATTAAATGACACCTTGATATTGATGATCCAATGACTTACTCCAGAGAGATCCACATTTTTCTTATATGTAAATGAGCTGTTCAGATCTGTGTTCTGCCCATAGATCTTTATGAAAATCTACTATATACGTGCTATTTTAAACTAAAGGGGGCTTTACCAGTGTGAGACATGGGAATCGGGAGAATAGACTGTCAGTTATTACATGTCTCACACTGGTAATGCCCCCTTTCAGGTAAAGTCTTAACAGTTCATTTACATATAAAAAAACATGGATTTCTCTGGAATAAGACATCGGATTGCATGTACCACTTTATTCAGCTTCCTATGACCTACATACCCATTTAGACTTTGGAGGGTTGATCCTACTGACAGATTCCTTTTATCATCAACATAGATTAACTTTACTCATACAATTATGTCCACTACACAAACTGTCCAGACAACAGTGTGTCAGTAAGGGTTTACAGACATATTGCAGGATGAGGCTGTGCTTGGACTGTCTCTGGTCCCTCTTATCTTTGTAAGCTGTAGACTAGTCTGGTTCAGCAGTGACGGGTGATGGAAGGGTTCCCCACAGCCCATGCCCTGATATTGACTTGGCTACAGAAATCCCATTATTTTTTTCCCTTTGGTGCACTCTGATAATACTGCCATAATTAAATTATGCAATGAAAATGGTAAAGGCTTTTGTGTTTCATTGTGACTTTGTGCAGGATTTTGCTTTGTTCTGTTTCTATGTAGCTTTGTCATCTGCTTTTTAGTCCGCTGTTGCAATTTCAGCACAGCGACCTGATGCCCATAAGACCAATGTGGACAATCTTGTCAGTCCGCTGACCTCATAACAAGGAACTAGTGCCAGGGGACGAGTGGGCTGCTGGGACAGAAGAGAATTGCTCATGGACATGCTCTGTATGGTTTACTATGTGTTGCAAATCTCTACACACAGAATATATACAGATAGATTTATAACTTTTTTTTTTTTTTTAGACCTCCCAGATAAAGGTATTGATCCTTGCAAATTTTACTGCACCGTTAATATGTCCATTTGTCATTTTCCAGGTAACGTTGTTTTTGGGGAACCAATCACAGCTAGTCTGGGTATTGATGGTACACACTACTGGAGCAAGAACTGGGCTAAAGCCGCAGCTTTTGTGACATCACCACCTTTGAGTCCCGACCCCACCACCCCTGACTACATCAACTCTCTTTTGGCCAGGTAAGTAAAGAGCTTGTGAAGCATGTTTATAAGTTGTCCCTTCCTTATATCTATAAATGATGCCATGATTGAGAAGAATGCAATCAGATGCACCGTATAGCCAAAGGTGCCCTATGTGGACACCTGACCATCACACTTATGCTAGCTTTTTAGCTTATCTTTTTGCAGTTATAGCAGCCTCCACCCATCTGAGAAGACTTTCCATAAGATACTGAAACATGGAAATTTGTGCCTGTTCAGCCAAAAACTGAAGCCTCTGTGGGGTCAGGTGCAGATCTTAGATGACCTGGCTGGCTGTCAGTAATCTAGTTCATTCCACAGGTGTTATACAATGTCTTTATGACCCTCGCTTTGTGTACACTGGCACTCGTGCAGGAAGAGGTAATGGCCTTTCCCAAACTGTCCCATCTGTCACATAGTAGAAAGCAACAATTATCCCTCCTCCATCAAATTTTACAACAACCATTTTGCACTCCAGTAGGCAGCGTTCTCTGGTTAGCCACCAAAACTCATCCATCAGACTACCAGATAGTGAAACATGATTCATCGATTTGGGATGGACCCACATTCATTAGCACATTGCCCAAGCTGCCGTAACTATTGGATCCAAATAAAATAAAATACACATTATTTTGGTGTTTAATGGCCTCAGCTTTAGTAAAAACCTCATGCCTATAAGAATCACAATAAGAGTCAGGTGAAATATTAGGCAAGTATATTCTGAGATCCATAGATCCTGTGATCCTGACAAACAGGAATCCAGGATCCTAACACTGACATGCCAGTGCACTTTAAGCCTTCAATGACCCCAGCAGTGGCCCTAATTCCTCTGCTTAAAGGGAATATGTCAGCAGGGTTTTGTTACGTAATCCGACAGCAGCAGGAGGTACGGCCAGAGGACACAGCTTTCTGTGCTGGGAGTATGATTGGACTAGGAGGCACAAATTGTTAGGATGGCTCCCGCAGCATCATAAAGAGCCTACATGCCTAGCATGTTTTACAGCACTGAAGTTGGCCTTGGCATTGTGCATGGTGGTCTTAGGCTGAAACATGACATCCCATCTCATGAAGCTCCCGGCGCATAGTCCTTGTGCCTGTGTCACCTTCACAGTCCTTTCGGTACTCTGTAGTTAGTGATGCATCAGAGAATAGGTGATCTTAACACGTTGTGGCGTACTTTAGTGTGTTTATATGGTCTACCTCCTCATGGCTGAGCTATTGCTACTCCTGAATGCTTTCACTTGAGAATAATAGCATTTACAGTTAAATGGCTCAGATAAAGAAATATCAGCACATGACGAGCTGACACATGCCATAAGTATGTCCTATGCCAGTGCCATGTTTACTGTCACTCAGCCCTACGGTATGACCCATACTACAACCAGTGTTGTTGAGTTTGGTCAGTAATAGGTAGATGATTGCTGACTGCCGGTGACATAAGTATTGAACACTTCACCAATTTTCTAAGTAAATCTATTTCTAAAGGTGCTATTGGCAGGAAATTCTCACCAGATGTTAGTAACAACCCCAATCAATCCACACAGGCAAAGAAATCAAACCATAGAGTCCATACATTTAATTTATGTGTAATAATGGGCAATGACACAGGGAAAAAGTATTGAACACGCGTACTGGAATTTATTTTTTACTTCACACAAAGCCTTTGTTGGAGATAACAGCTTCATCTGACTCTATTCTCCGAGTATTTCACAGGCTTGTCTAAATATTGTTGAGCAAACTTTAAATGCGCTTCAACATGCTTTTTGCTCAGTAATGGAGCCTTGCATGGTAATCATGCATATAGGCCATGGAGGTTGAGTGCATTATTGTTTTCTTTGAAAGAATTGTACCTGCTGATTCCAGGTCTTTCTGTAGCTCTCCGCAGGTGATCCTTGGCTCGTAGACAGCTCTTCAGATAATTCTTTTCACTCCTCTGTCTGAAATCTTGCGGGGAGCACTTGGTCATGGGCGGTTTATGGTGAAATTATGTTCTTTCTACTTCTGGAATATCGCCCCAACAGTGCTCACTGGAACCTCTAGAAGTTTAGAAATTCTTCTGTTAATGCCATGATTATGTTTGCATGGACATGAGACAACTTTGCTTTCTAATTACAGATAGATTTCAGCTTGTGTCATGACTTTTCATGATTCTTTCTTCATGTGTTCAATACTTTTTCCCTGTGTCATTTCTCATATATACAGTATATGTGTGTGTGAATTATATATATATATATATATAATATATATATATATATATATATATATATATATATATATCTCTCTCAAACAGCAAGGTTTACTATCTCCATAAACTTCTAGCTGAAAGTAAAACGAAGTGTTCATACTGCAGTCTGAGAGAACAGAGCGGTTCAGCTGCTTAATATTCAAAGTTCAATAATCATCCTCTTGCAGAGCCTAAGCAAAATACACAGGTCATCCACAGACCAAATACCAGAAGTGTTAACACCCCCACTCCCAGACATGGAATGAACAACTCGGCTGCCCTTTTAAACCAGCTGCATCTCCTGGATTGGAGGGTGGGAATGACTAGCTCCGCCCATCTCAACTATTAATTCCTAAAAAAACCTGGGCCCACATATTGATTCGCAGCATCCATATATATTAAATCTTTGCTCTGCAGGACTTGATTAGATGCACCTGCCTATATATATATATATATATATATATATATATATATATATATATATATATATATATTTTTTTTTTTTTACGAGAACCAGGGCCTGTGTTCACTGTATATGTCATTCTGCTGGATGTTGAGCAGAGTACAGTGTGCTGCTGGTGAGTGACCAGGCAAAATGCAAGCTGAGTAAACCCTATCTAATGCCTACCTGAGAGAGAGAATCCCTCTGTGTATATGTATATACAGTGGGTACGGAAAGTATTCAGACCCCTTTAAATTTTTCACTGTTTTTTGAATTTACCAAATGGCTGCAATGAAACAAAGTTCTTTTTTTTTTTCTCATTAATGTACACTCTGCACCCTATCTTGACCCCAAAAAACCAAATGTAGTAATTTTTGCAAATGTAATAAAAAAGAAAAACTTAAATATCACATGGTCATAAGTATTCAGACCCTTTGCTCAGCATTGAGTAGAAGCACCCTTTTGAGCTAGTACAGCCATGAGTCTTCTTGGGAATGATGCAACACGTTTTTTCACACCTGGATTTGGGGATCCTCTGCCATTCTTCCTTGCAGATCCTCTCCAGTTCTGTCCGGTTGGATGGTGAATGTTGGTGGACAGCCATTTTCATGTCTCTCCAGAGATGCTCAATTGGGTTTAGGTCAGGGCTCTGGCTGGGCCAGTTCTGAAGCCACTCCTTTGTTATTTTAGCTGTGTGCTTAGGGTCATTGTCTTGTTGGAAGGTGAACCTTCGGCCAAGTCTGAGGTCCAGAGCACTATGGAAGAGGTTTTCATCCAGGATACTCTGTACTTGGCCGCATTCAAGTTTACTTCAATGACAGCCAGTCGTCCTGCCCCTGCAGCTGAAAAACATCCCCATAGCATGATGCTGCCACCACCATGTTTCATTGTTGGGATTGTATTGGGCAGGTAATGAGCAGTGTCTGGTTTTCTCCACACACAACGCTTAGAATTATCACCAAAAACGTCTATCTTTGTCTCATCAGACCAGAGAATCTTATTTCTCATTGCTGGAAGGCCTTCATGTGTTTTTTAGCAAACTCCATGTGGTCTTGCATATGTCTTGCGCTGAGGAGAGGCTTCCGCCGTGCCACTCTGCAATAAAGGCCGACTATTGGAGGGCTGCAGTGATAGTTGACTTTGTGGAACTTTCTCCCATCTCCCTACTGCATCTCTGGAGCTCAACCACAGTGATCTTGGGGTTCTTCTTTACCTCTCTCACCAAGGCTCTTCTCACATGATTGCTCAGTTTGGCTGGACAGCTAGGTCTAGGAAGACTTCTGGTGGCCCCAAACTTCTTCCATTTAATGATTATGGAGGCCACTGTGCTCTTAGGAACCTTGAGTACTGCAGAAATTCTGTTGTAACCTTGGCCATATCTGTGCCTTGCCACAATTCTGTCTCTGAGCTCCTTGGCCAGTTCCTTTGGCTTCATGATTCTCATTTGGTCTGACATGCACTGTGAGCTGTGAGGTCTTATATAGACAGGTGTGTGCCTTTCCAAATCAAGTCCTATTAGTTTAATTAAATACAGCTGGACTCCAATGAAGGAGTAGAATCATCTCAAGGAGGATCACAAGGAAATGGACCACATGTGACTTAGATATGAGTGTCTGAGCAAAAGAGTCTGAATACTTATGACCATGTGATAGTTCAGTTTTTCTTTTTTATTAAATTTGAAAAAATTTCTACAATTCTGTTTTTTTCAGCCAAGATGGGATGCAGAGTGTACATTAATGAGAATAAAAAGTAAAAAATAAAAACTTTTTAGAAATTACCAAATGGCTGCAATGTAGCAAAGTGTGAAAAATGTAAAGGGGTCTGAATACTTTCCCTACCCACTATATGCGTATGTGTGTAATTACAGATCGTATGTAACCATTGTCATATATCATGACAAGTGTTTATTTACAATTATATAGCAGTGTGCAGTAAAATAAAAGATATTTTGACTGAATGCATTTTGCTGTGAAAAAAAAAAGTTAATTCGAGCCACTCCTCTGAGAACACCCTATGGTGTATTTTTTTCTTGCAGACTTTGAGTATGGTTTATCATTTCTTAGGCTTGTGCTCATCCAATCGTCTTATTCGTGTCTCATTACTGCCACCTAGTGGTCTTATGTGGCTGTCTTATGTGGTCTTACATAACTGTGCTTTCTTCAGCGGTGATCTGCAGGTGACTGGCAGTGCCCATACTACATTCGGCACAGCACAGAAGGCAATTGGGAAGGACAACTTTACTCTTATTCCCGAGGGAACAAATGGCATTGAAGAAAGAATGTCTATCATCTGGGACAAGGCAGTGGTAAGACACCATGCCAGTGTCTGGTCTGGCAGGCGCATCTTAATATGCTGAATAAGCTTATAGACATCTCTGTTATGTAAAACCTAATAATTACTGTATTTTCTGGCATATAAGACCACTTTTTAACCCCTGAAAATCTTCTTAAAAGTCGGGGGTCGTCTTATACGCCGGGTGTCGTCTTGTACGCAGAGTGCAGACACCAATGTGTATATGGTGGGTGGGGGGGAATGGTCCCGATGACGAAGAGGGGGCGTCTCACAGGAAAGTGTGAGTGGAGTATCCCCCATTACCTCATTGTAGCTGCAGCATGGGGTCTCTGTGCTGGGGAGCGGCGGCAGCTGCTGCTCCTCTTTGTGTTGCATGGGTGCTGTGCTGTGGGGTGGTGGCTCCTCTTTGTGCAGCGTCGGGGCTCTGTGCTGTGGGGCAGCGGCGGCGTATCTTCGTGCAGAGTCAGTCAGAGTCAGAGATCTCGGGAGACAAGATCTGAATCTGAGCTTGCGCCGCCCCCAGCAGCCATTTTCCCGGAGGCCACCGCATCGCAGCAATGGAGCTGCCGGGGCCTCTGGGCTTTGAGGAAATGCCGGAGGAGCCCCGACTGACTCTGCACGAAGATACGCCGCCCCACAGCACAAAGCCCCGACGCTGCACGAAGAGGTGCCACCACCCCACAGCACAGCACCCACGCGGCACAAAGAGGAGCAGCCGCCGCTCCCCAGCACCCCACACTGCAGCTACAATGAGGTAATGGGGGATAGTCCACTCACACTTTCCTGTGAGATGCCCCCTCTTCGTCATCAGGACCACTCCCCCCCAAAAGCACATTAGTCACCGGCCCTATAAGACGACATACGGCGTATAAGAAGACCCCTGACTTTTAAGAAGATTTTATATTTTAACTGGAAAAGTTGGGGGGTCGTCTTATATGCCCAGTCGTCTTATATGCCGGAAAATACGGGTATATATTTCACCCATCATGCATTAAGACTGAACCGTTTTCCCTGTCCTAGACCAGGCACATTTTTTTTTTTATATGCGATTTTAAGAATTATAGTTTTTTTTGTTCAGTTATTCAAATGATTTTTGCCAATTTTTCTGGTGATATGTGGTACCTAATTTTTAGGCTATTTTTATATTGATATTTTTTTACCACGGAAAGATTTTTTTTTTTTGCAACCACAAGAGATTGACAAAAATACATTGTAAAATGTGTTTCCATTTATGTGTTACAATTAGTTTCATATATTGGACATATTATGGTTTATCTGTGGTTCTCGTTTTAAAAAAATGCTTGATTTTTATTCCTTAGTCTCTTTTATTTCACACATTGTGCTCCCATGAGGTTATAAAATACCTTTGGGGGAACATTTCAACGTTTAAATACATTTTTATTATTATTTCCCATTTAACTGCAGCTAGCACGTTAGCGGGGGAATTTAGGTCTCCTGCCTACCCTGCAGAGCTGATTTGGCTGCCTGAAGACACAACGGCTCCTGACCTACTTGGTGACCACATGATCGCCAGGATTGCAGGAGGAACTGCTCCTTAGCTGTATACACAGGGCTTGTTCTGCGCTGTGTATACAGTGATCAGGAGGCCCGCCAATAAACCATCTCTGTCTTCTTTAGGGGGAGTTTGGTGAACACTGACAGCTGGCTCCCTACTCCTGCAGCTGCACGATCTTGTCGCAACTGCTGAAGCTGAAAAGTAAATTCTAAAACGACATTATACAATCATATTGGCGAACAGGTCCAATGTTTTAAGATGTTGGACATATCACAAGTAGTTAAAGGGAACCTGTTTCATGCGGAAATGCTATGTGCCATCTTACAATGGGTTAATCTACAGGTAAGAAGCCTTTAAACCTTGTGTTCCCAGCTTACTGGAGAAGTGCCACAGAGCAAGAATGTAAGTTATAATCCCCCTGCAGCCTCCTGCTTCCAGTCATCAGGGCTGTGCAGTGAACGGTTAAAATGACTGTTAAGTACACAGTGAATGTGGCTGTAATCACTCCCCAGAACTTGCACAGCCATCACAAGCAGCTGCGGAAAAAATAAAACGTATTTTTCTTCCTGTAGCTACTGCTTCTCAGTAAGCTGTGTGAGGATTCAATGCTATTTATCTGCAGATTTCCCCCTATATATTCAGGTAAATCTCTTTTCTGAACAACCTGCTCTGTATCGTTTGTGTGTACAGCGAGCTGTCCGAGTGCCGTGGAGTAATTACAGCGCACTCACAGTATAATGAGCAGTGTCTGCGTAACCGCTCCCTTCAACGCCCCAATAACTGGAAGCAGTTGGCTGCTGGGAGGATAGAACTTATTGTTCTCCCTGTAGCCGCTGCTCTAGTAAGCATGATTTTATTGCACCTGTAGACTAGCCCTATCTGAAGTTACTTAGCATTTCTTGATGCAACATTTTCCCTTTAAGGAGAGCACTTACCAATACAGACCTCTGTAACCAAGAATATGTAAAATATGCTCCTACTAAAACATCTTAACAGGTGTACCAACTCTTTGCCACCAGTAATGGTTATGCTTAAAGGGATCCCATCCCAATATGTAGTCAGTGTAATAATCATAAAGATTAGCAAATGCCTTCCATTTGAAAAGTAGTATACAGTAGTTCTGATTTGCTATGTCTCTTTCCTTATGTGCAAGCATTGCAGGACCTTAGGTATCCATGGTTACGACCACTTATATAGTGACAGTTGCCAGTGGTCGTAATCATGGATACCTAAGGTCCTGCAAATGAGGAAAAAGGCATAGCGAATTAGAAAAACTATACTACATTTCTAATTGGAGGTATTTGCTAATATTATTATTATTCCATCTACTACATAACAAAAAGGTTGATACATAAAATGAGAATAATGGGGATAGGGGAAAATATGTGTAAGTGGGTTGAGAGCTGGCTCAGGGGTCAGTATTGGGCCCTCTTCTTTTTAACATATTTATTAATGACCTTGTAGGGGGCATTCAGAGTAGAATTTCAATATTTGCAGATGACACTAAACTCTGCAGGGTAATCAATACAGAGGAGGACAATTTTATATTACAGGATGATTTATGTAAACTAGAAGCTTGGGCTGATAAATGGCAAATGAGCTTTAATGGGGATAAATGTAAGGTCAAGCACTTGGGTAGAAGTAATAAGATGTATAACTATGTGCTTAATTCTAAAACTCTGGGCAAAACCGTCAATGAAAAAGACCTGGGTATATGGGTGGATGACAAACTCATATTCAGTGGCCAGTGTCAGGCAGCTGCTACAAAGGCAAATAAAATAATGGGATGCATTAAAAGAGGTATAGATGCTCATGAGGAGAACATAATTTTACCTCTATACAAGTCACTAGTTCGACCACACTTAGAATACTGTGCACAGTTCTGGTCTCCGGTATATAAGAAAGACATAGCTGAACTAGAGCGGGTGCAGAGAAGAGCGACCAAGGTTATTAGAGGACTGGCGGGTCTGCAATACCAAGATAGGTTATTACACTTGGGGCTGTTTAGTTTGGAAAATCGAAGGCTAAGGGGTGATCTTATTTTAATGTATAAATATATGAGGGGACAGTACAAAGACCTTTCTGATGATCTTTTTAATCATAGACCGGTGACAGGGACAAGGGGGCATCCTCTATGTCTGGAGGAAAGAAGGTTTAAGCATAATAACAGACGCGGATTCTTTACTGTAAGAGCATCGAGACTATGGAACTCTCTGCCGTATGATGTTGTAATGAGTGACTCATTGCTTCAATTTAAGAGGGGACTGGATGCCTTTCTTGAAAAGTATAATGTTACAGGGTGTATATACTAGATTCCTTGATAGGGCGTTGATCCAGTGAACTAGTCTGACTGCCGTATGTGGAGTCGGGAAGGAATTTTTTTCCCCAATGTGGAGCTTACTCATTGCCACATGGTTTTTTTTGCCTTCCTCTGGATCAACATGTTAGGGCATGTTAGGTTAGGCTATGGGTTGGACTAGATGGACTTACAGTCTTCCTTCAACCTTACTAACTATGTAACTATGCAACATATTGGGATAGATTCTTGGCGATGGGAATACCCCTTTATTAGTAAAACTATACCTTTAATTGCCTGATTGAGCAGATTTAAAGGCTGCATCATGATCCCTTTCTGAAAAGGTCTGTGCTGGTGACAGATTCCTTCTGAATAAACATGAATGAGCCAACAGTGAACTAATCTATATAACATTACCTCCTGTTTTTAGGCTACAGGGAAAATGGATGAAAACCAGTTTGTTGCTGTAACCAGTACCAACGCTGCCAAGATCTTCAACATGTATCCCAGAAAAGGGAGAATAGCTGTGGGCTCAGACAGTGACTTGGTCATCTGGGATCCAGACGCAGTGAAGATTGTGTCTGCCAAAAGTCATCACTCAGTAAGTATCATGGAGCCCAGAGACCGTAAAACTCCAGCATTGTCATCTACTAAAATACAGAGTGGTTAATGAGCCGAGATTTACTCCGTCATTAAAATATTAGGTATTTAGTATAATGATGTAATTGTATGGTGACGTGTCTCGGAGCAGTGCAGCAGCGGGGATGGTAGGCCAACTATGACTAAGCCAGACAATAAAAAGGAAGAAGCCAGCTTCTCATTATCCAGAAAAGAATTACAGGGCTTCGTCAATAACAAAACTGTTCTGTTAGCCTGTGCATGGGTTACAATAATAAATTCCACCTGCGGTTCATATAGACTATTCTAGAACTACTTTTACGCGTCTTCTGATCTGTTCTTGAAGACCACTAAATACATAAGATGATCAGTATAGGAAAATATCTGACTCAGTTCACATCTGCATCTAGGCACAGTGAAATGGCATTGTGATGACTGTACTGGACACTAACAGGTCTCCCAGGAGAGGACAGGATGGCTAATAATGAAGCTTCCGCTTTCTTTGTGTTCTAGGCTGCAGAATACAATATCTTTGAAGGCATGGAGCTACGAGGAGCACCACTGGTGGTCATCTGCCAAGGCAAGATCATGATGGAGGATGGGACCTTACACGTCACCCAGGGAACAGGCCACTTCATCCCCTGCAGTCCATACTCTGATTTTGTATACAAGCGAATCAAAGCCAGGACTAAGGTGAGATTAATACACTAAATGCTGTGTGTCACTTATTTCTTCTACACTTGGTTCATTCTGATGATCTTCTACAACTAAATGCAGGTAAAAAACTATACAACGTAGAAAAGGAGCTCTATTATGTTTCATAACCAATACTTGGTGCATATTTAAAACGAAAAACATTTTCCTTTATTTAAAAGACGTAAAGAGAATCTGTCACCTGGATTTCCTACCCCATCTGAAAGCAGCATGATGTAGAGAAAGAGACCCTGATTCCAGCTATATGTCACTTACTGGGCAGCTTGCTGTCATTTTCATGAAATCACTGTTTTTCTCTGCTGCAGATTTAGCAGTGCTCTGAATGCTGAGCTCTATGTAACCCCGCCCTCATCTCTGATTGGCAGCTTTCTATATGCACTGTGCATAGTCAGCAGTGGGGGCGGGGTTTCCTGCAGCTAAAACGGTGAGTTCATTAAACCTCCTACAAACAGCCCAGTAAGTGATGAATCACTGGAAGCGGGTCTCTGCCCATAAATTGCACTGTTCTCAGATTAGGTGGAGAAACCTATGTCCGTACGTGTAACTAGTTTACAGATGTAGCACTGATGATAATGTTGGCACCTACCTGAGTAGAAAGGGCAATGCCTTTAATGTTACATCTATGCTGCCTTACTTATCGATTATATTCCAAATATATTCATTGTTTGCTCCACAGATTGCAGATTTACATGCTGTGCCCCGGGGTATGTATGACGGACCAGTCTTTGATTTATCATCAACCCCTAAAGCTGGTACTCCCGCAGGCTCTGCTAAGGGGTCCCCGACCAGGCAGACTGCACCAGTCCGAAACTTGCACCACTCTGGATTTAGCCTAGGAGGTATGTATGACAAAATCTCTGTCAATAAGATTATCTAATATAGAAGCAGTGCATTTTTTAACACGAGGGCTCTTCTACGGCCTCATTCAGACCTCAGTGAACTTTTACTTTTGCAAAAAGCGGTCCGAGTGTTTTTCATCAGATTATTCGTCAGTATGTCAGTTTTTACCATTGGTGTTTTTCACATATGGACAAATAAATTTAAAGCGTCTCCTATACTTTCCAATGAATAAACGATAAAGGATTGAGTTCATCATGGCCGCACACACTGTACACCGATGCCATTCATGTGCTGTCTGGGATTTGCACAAATCCAGAAACTCGTTTGGCTATTTTTGATCCGTGATGCAGAAAAACGGATCTGTATCTGTGACATGTGAACAGATCCTTAGATTATAGTGGATATGTGTCCTCTCTGTGGAAACACTGGACTGTACCCAGGCGTCTGAAGGAGGGCCAAGAATTTCTTTTATGTAAAGAATGTTCTGTTCTATATTTGGGTAAAGATGATGGTAAAACATTGCTTGACTATGAGTTTCTATTACTGACAGCAGCAGAGATGGTGAAAGCCACAAAAATGGCGCTATGTGGTGTCTGTAAGAATAGTGCCGCTACATCCCTTTAAGGCTATGTGCACACGTTCAGGATTTTTCGCGTTTTTTCATCCGTTTTCCGCGGGAAAAACACTTAAAAAACGCATACATTAAGCATCCCATCATTTTTAATGCATTCTGCAATATTTGTGCACATGATGCGCTTTTTCGTGGAAAAAAACGGATTGCGGTAGAAATCGCAGCATGTTCATTAATTTTGCGGATTTTTCGCGTTTTTCCTGCTATTTAATGCATTGGCAAGCTTCGGGAAAAAAAGCACAAAAACTCGTCAAAAACGCACAAAAAAGCAGAAAAAGTCCGGTTTTGTTCAGGAAAATTGTGCAGAAAATCTTGAACGTGTGCACATAGCCTAAATGAGCTGCCCCTGTGCCCAGATACCGCTGTGGCCATACAAGTACCCCTTCATTATAGGCTATTTTCCTTGCCGGTTTCTCTCCGTCACATGCTGTTTACAATGTTATTAAATATTATTATGGCTGCTGATTTGCTAAAACTCATGGTAAAAGCGTTTGTATTTGATTTGTTCCTGTGGGCAGTGCTCTCCATAACAAAGCGGAGGACAGGACTTCCCACGCTGATGAAACACATAATAATTCCATGTATTTCTCCTCAGGAAACCCGTCAGATGAGAGCGGCGTCCGCTCTGCCAGCAGGAGAATTGTAGCTCCCCCTGGTGGACGCTCCAATATAACGTCTCTCAGTTAAACGACCAAGAGCCATTAAGAGAGTGGGAAACAACCCAGTGGTACAATTGGTATTTAAGAGAGAAGTTCACAGATAAATTAAAATTGAAACGAAGTTCAAGCTGAAGAATTGATAACCTTCAGGCCTTATGTTTTACAATTGCTTTTTGCTACCTAGCTTTAAAAGTGTTGCTGTTTTATTTCTCCATAATTGCATAGCCTTAATTTTCAACCAGTGCATGCAGTCCAGTGAGGTGCAGTGTCCGGAGAGCGTCTGGAAAGTTTCCATTCTCTGTGGTTATTTTATGATGTTTTTTTTTTTAATGAGGCATTGAACACAGACATATGTTGGGTAAATTCATTAGTTGTGGAAAATTCTGGATCTTCTGTCTGTCAACAAGCTTTTCTGTTTTTATACAAGAATTGCAATAAAATGGAGGTCCCACCTGATCATGCGTGTCTTATTTTTATCACATATTGTACATTTCATTCTTACAAGAATCCTGTATTGGGTTAATAGGGGTCTAGTAGATGTTAAAGGGAGTTTGTCACCCTTAAACCACTAACTAAACCACTTATACAGTGTCTCAGCCCCTATAAAAGTCAGAGTAGTGTAGACGTAGATTTAGTGGTTTAGTTGGCATCAAAACACAATTTATTTTATGTGTGCTCTTTGCGTGCCACCGTTACTCCTCTTCAATTTGCCTGCTAAGCACTGCCATACCTTGATTGAGAGCGCACTTGTGTAGCGTCAGTGCCGCCTCCTGTCTGTGGTACAGTATTGTGAGGCGGCCACAGACAGAGGCCGGCCATGACACTATGTGAGCGCAGCTTAAGTGTCTGACAGGAGTTTAGCACGGTCAGTCAGCAGCCCTGCACCTCCACACGGACACTGCAGCCGCTCTCATGCAAAGTCATTGCTGGTTCCTTTTTGCGGCCACTGCTGAGTACAGCATTGCTAGCAGGATCCATCAATGACGCTATGTGAGTGTGGCCGCAAGATACGACAATGCTTAGTATGGAATTTAATGCGGTGTGACGGTGCACTGAGGATTCATTTTGTAGGCAAATGAAGGATCATGTTTTTATACCAACTAAACCGCTAAAATCGATACTACAAGTACAACTTTTATAGGGGCTGAGACCCTACACACCCGCAGAAATGGTTGTTAGTCTGTGTCCTCCAAACTGCTATCTATAAGGCCGGCGTCACACACAACATATAAAGAATCGGTCCGTTTTACACGGACGAGAATCGCAGAAATGTTCCCTGAACACTGATCCGTATGTCATCCATGTGCAGTGCAAAGATGCGATTTTCTCACATCTAAGCATCCGTGTGACATCCGTATGGTGAGATTTTCTCGCCGGCTTGCAAAATGGACATATAATGGATTCATGGGCTCAAATATTCGTGAAAACATTATATATAGTCGTATTGACACCTCTCCATTATTAATCAGGCTTAATGTCGCCTTACAATAGCAAGGTGACATTAACCCCTTATTACCCCATATGCCACCACTACAGGGCAATGGGAAGAGAGAGGCTAAGTGCCGGAATAGTGCCAATAACCATGGTCCCTCTCTGGGCTATTAATATCTTCCCTCAGTCACTGGCTTTCCCTCTCTGGCAGAGAAAATTGCGCAGGAGCCCACGCCAGTTTTTTCCGTGAATTAATCCTTTCACACCTACAGCTCCAAAATTTTACACACACACACACACACACACACTACAAACATTATTAGGGAGGGATATATAAAAATATAAGGGATATGCAATGGTTTACTGTATGTAAACCATGTCTCATATCCTGTCGGGTTCGATGGAGTGCAGTTGACTCTGCGATGACTGCTGTATACATAACATAAGCAACACAAATACTGCTCTATATACATCACATACGAGTCATTGAGACTGCTCTATATACATCACATAAGACACAGATTGTCATATATACATTACATAGGAGACACGGGTTGGAGCATATACTGTATATCACGTAAGAGACACTGTGGCTGAAACATATGGTACATCACATCGGAATCCCTGAGACTGCTGTATATACATTACATAGGAGACCCTGGGGCTGTGGTATTTACATCACATAGGAGATGCTGGAGCATATACATCCCACAGGAGATGCTGGGGGAGATTCATCACAGGAGGCGCCGGGGCGTATACATCACAAGAGATGTTAGGAAGTATCATCACAGGAGATGCTGGGACTAGAGCATACACATCGCATGGCAGATGCTGGAGCTTATGAATCACAGGAGATACTGGAGAATACACATCACAGGAGACGCTGGGGCTACCACTGCTGTCTTTGTAGTACTTCAGAGCCCAGTTCACTGATTTTCCCCTCAAAGTACATCTTGACTACTGTCCCCGGGTATCTGCCTGGGGGGGCCTAAGAAAAGACCCCTGCCTTATTACAAGGGAAACAAGACAGACAAAGAATATGGACCAGATTAATTCAATTTTTTACTTTTGTCATCCATATTGAGGTTTGCCTCAATTTCAGGGTCACATAGTACCATCCTAGAGACCTTCATAAACAGTACACCTTGCAGTTCCCATACAATAGACAGAATAGAAGGGCTAGAGCAGCAATATTAACACTATATGTCCCATTCCATTGTGGGCATTACAAACAAGCCAACAATTAAAACAAAACTCTTCTGGATGCTGAGGTTTCAGCAAGCTTTTATGAGCAGTCTACAAATAGGCAGACTGTCAGTCCTACATTGGTCTAACCCTAACCATAAGCACATTCAAGAGAACAAGTTAGTGAAAATAAAGAACAGTACTCTGGTGCCATCCAAGTTCCATCATTGTGCTGTCTGATTTACACTAACTGGTTACCAAGAGAAAAGAGTAAAAAATGGAGTTACGGACTAAAAACATTATAAACAGGTTCCAGCACACTGATGAAAAACATGACATCGTTTTGCGATGATGGAAATAAAGAATTGATATTCAGTATGAATTCAGCTTTTCACCGATAACACTAGTATTATTTATAGTCTATAGGGTTGTTCACATGTCCCATTTTTTCCTCAGACACTCCAGAGCACTAAGAATTATCTGATATAGATCCGACCGTCAGCTCAAAATCGCAATTCCAGTCTGTGGGTCACTAAAAAAAAAAAAACGAACAGCATTCAAATTCCATCCATGTGCTGGCTGCTTTTCACTGACTGTTTGAGAGAGAAGCTGGAGAAACTTTCCTTTATTTCCCCATCAGAGAAAAACTGATGACTCTCAGACCAGACGGATGACAATCTGTGCTAATAGAGTGTCTTTTGTGCTCTCCAATATTATTTTTGTGTCGACGTGGCTGCATGTCTCCCAGCTGTTCGACAGCTGCAACCCATGCATGTTGAACAGCTGTCAGACATGCAGCTGCGGGGGCTCGAACATACCATTCGAGCACACCGAAGCTACTCTGTTAGCACTCGAGCATGCTCAGATAACACCTTATCCAAGCACGTTCGCTCCTCACTAATTAGTGCCAACTGAGTGTAGAGACTTGTGTGCTAGTGTATACAGAATCTAAAGCATTAAAATAATGTATAAATCACTACCAGCTAGTTCATCCACAAGTTTCCAACAATCCTGAGCAATTGCATACAATCCATTTCATGCACAATTCCGTATTATGTATTTTTAGCTTACATTTTTAGCTGTACTTCAATACCCTCAAAATACTATGGGCCTATACTGTAACATATCCCTTTGTTAGGACTCTAATTTTATATACAGTTTCAGTTTCCTTATGAAATCATATGAAAATAAACACATGCCATATTACAGAGATCATCTTCCCTAGAACAATATCGGTGATTACGCTGCCCCACAGAAGTCAAAAGTCCTATTAAATTAAGGACGCTACAACCTTTTTGTTTGTTCTTGTAATGATACGAATTGTCCACAAGGTGGCAGTAGGTTGCATGTTATAAATAAGGCCCCATTACCTCTGACACTGCAGGTTACAATTCATACACAGCTAGACTTGCAGAATGAGGTCTATTCCTGTAGACTTTGTACATTCTTTAAACACCAATACATACAGCATTATGTGTACAGCACCATGGAATTAATGGTGCTATATAAATAAATAATACATACATATTTTTAATAATAATCAATAAGTATACAGGCAATAAGACATACATGTATTCAATAACCTATGCCTGCAATTCTGACTTTATAGCATGAAAATGTCCAGATCCAGTTGTATCTGTGCCCCCAGTTGCTCCTATGTTTAGCACACAAGTCAATAACCCAAAGATTAAAGTCTATTCACTATATTAACTACTTCCTGCATCGTCCCATAACAGTATTGCATACAGAGTGGTAAATTCTAGTGATGAGCGAACGTGCTCGCCACTACTCGTTACTTGCCCGATTATCATTAGTGCCATTATGCCTCTGCGAGCATCGAACATTTCCGGGATTATTCGGCGGTAACTGGTGTCTCTGCCCAGCGTTTTTGGCGGACTTTAGAGACCCAATCACGCTGCAGGGATTGTCTGCCAGGCCATGAAACGCCACAGCCATCTTTGTTGTGGTCGTGTAGTGATTGGCTTGCCCGCACAGCATCATCCTGATTATAAGAGACCTCTCGCCGCATTCAGCTCCGGACTTAGCTAGTGTAGGGAGAGCTGCTGCCGAGATAGGGTCAGAATCGTGGATTTAATAGTTAGTGTAGGTCTGCAACTGTTCAGTCCGCAACTCCTGAGAAACCAACAGTCCTTTTTAGGGCTAATTCGTGGGCCCCTTGATTTCAGCGCTAGGTAGGCAGGGCACAGCATATCCACATCATTGCAAGGCCTGCAGGCACTGTATGTGCATACATAGCTTCCACTGCATCCCTCCCAAAGCTCCATAACTGTCTGCTGCTGCAGCTTATTTAATATACTAGATGGTGGCCCGATTCTACCGCATAGGGTATTCTAGAATATGTATAGTAGTATATAGCACAGCCCACGCCGTATATAACACAGCCCACGCAGTATATAACAGCCCACGTAGTATATAACACAGCCCACATAGTATATAGCAATCTGGGCACCATATCCCTGATAAAATAGAATTTAAATAAAAAATAGTTATATACTCACCTTCCGGCGGCCCCCGGATCCAGCCTAGGCGTTTAGCGATGCTCCTCGCGACGCTCCGGTCCCAAGAATGCATTGCGGCAATAACACCTGATGATGTAGCGTTCTGGCAAGTCCGGTCATTGCCGCAATGCATTCTTGGGACCGGAGGGTCGCGAGGAGCGGGAAAGGCGCCGGAAGGTGAGAATATAATGATTTTTTATTTTTTTTTATTATTTTTGGTATTAGATCTTTTACTATTGATGCTGCATGGGCAGCATCATTTGTAAAAAGTTGGTCACACAGGGTTAATAGCAGCGTTAACGGACTGCGTTACACCGCGTTATGCCGCGGTGTAAAGCAGTCCGTTTAACGGACTGCTAAACCACTATGGGGGCACTGACTGGAGGGCAGTAGGGAGGGGGCACTGACTGGAGGGGAGTAGGGAAGGGCAAATTCACGGCCAGACTGTGCCCGTCGCTGATTGGTCGCGGCCGGCCGCGACCAATCAGCGACGCGGGATTTCCGTGACAGACAAACAGACGGAAGTGACCCTTAGACAATTATATAGATAGATATTTAGCTGCAGTTTTTATTTTTTATTTTTATTTTTCCAAAATTCACCCAAAGCCCCCCCCAAAAAATGTTTACAGTTTGTTATGTCAGACTGAGGCCTGGTGTATCTGTTTAAAAATCATAGCTTTGCAGGCATACGTAGCATACTTATGTGTGCTAGCCTTGTTGTACTTTTTTTTTTTTCTTAAATTCACCCAAAAGCAAAAAAAAAATTAAATACAGTCTGTTATGTCAGGCTGAGGGCTGGTGTTTCTCTTTTTGAAAAATCATATTTCAGCATGCATACGTAGCATAGTTCTGTGTGCTAGCCTTGTGCCACTTTTTTTTGTTTTTTAATTCAGCAAAAGCAAAAAAAATAAATAAATACAGTCTGTCATGTCAGGCTGAGGGCTGGTGTTTCTGTTTTTGAAAAATCGTATTTCCGCAGGCATACATAGCATAGTTCTGTCTGCTAGCCTTGTTACACTCTCTGTTTTTTTTTTTATTTAAAAAATTCTACAAAACCCTAAACGAAATGAAATACAGTCTGTTATGTCAGGCTGAGGCCTGTTGTATCTGTGGTGGAAACATCGTAGCTTGACAGGCATAAGTTTCATAGGTCTGTCTGCTAGCCTTGTTCCACTCTTTTTTTTATTTTCAAAATTCTACAAATCACTAAAAAAATATAATACAGTCTGTTATGTCAGGCTGAGGCCTGTTGTATCTGTGTTGGAAAAATCGTAGCTTGACAGGCATAAGTTTCATAGTTCTGTCTGCCAGCCTTGTTCTTTTTTTTATTTTACAAATTCTACAAAACCATTAAAAAAGTTAATACAGTCTGTTATGTCAGGCTGAGGCCTGTTGTATCTCTTTTTTTATTTTAAAAATTCTACAAAACTCTAAAAAAAAATTAATACAGTCTGTTATTTCAGGCTGAGGCCTCGTGTTTGTTTGAAAAATCGTAGCTTTGCAGGCATACTGATCAGATATAATTTAGCTCCAAATAAATATATATTTGTGTTGAGCTTTTGAAATAGTGCAGTATTACATTTAAAATGGGCAAGGCAAGGGACGGGGAAGTGGACATGATGCTGATGGTGCATGCAGAGGATGAGGCCGTGGCCAAGCTGAAAGTGGGCCACAACAAAGACCCACATCTTCTCGCTCGATCTTCCTGTCCCAGTTTCTAGGGGACTGCAGCACACCACTATTGAAGCCAGAGCAGTGTGAAACGGTTGTTGGTTGGATAGCGGATAATGCTTCCAGTCACTTAGGCACCACCACCACCACTATGTCATCCACACGGTCAAGTCTGAGTAGCCGTGAGTGTGGCCCGGATATTCCTCACCCTGATCCTCCTTCCTCCCACCATGCCGAATGCCCTGAGACAACTGATCCCACACTTGGACACTCTGAAGAGCTGTTCAGTTTTCCCTTTTCAAGATTCCGGATTCTCAGCCGGTCAAATTAAAGTGGGGCCAGATGAGATCGCATGTAGCAATGCCCAAAGCTTTGAACAGCCACGGTCACAGGAAGGCGATGGTGGGAAAGTGTCACAAGAGGTGGACAATGATGAGACACAATTGTCAGAAAGTCAGGAGGAGGAGCAGAGTTGTGGAAGACGAGGTGGTGGATGACATAGTGACTGACCCAACCTGACAGGAGGACATGCAGAGCAAGGACAGCAGCACACATGGAGAAGGAGGCATATCACCCCAACAGGCAGGAAGAAGCAGTGTAGTGGCCACAGACAGAAGGCGTGCATCTCTTCCCCGTAACACCAACATGAGGGAAGTTGCCATTCCAACTGTTAGATTTTCCCAAGTCTGGTTATTTTTTAAAGACTCTGCCAATAAACCTAAACAGGCCATTTGCATCACCTGCCATGCCCACATCAGCAGGGGTAGCCAAACTACCAGCCTGACCACCACCAGCATGATCAGGCACATGGCCGCAAAGCATCAGACTTTGTGGGCCAAACCCCAGGCTCCAGGAACACTGTCTGTAGGGGACACCACTGCTTCTTCCACTGTTTTACATAGAAGCCAATCCCCAGTCCACCGTGCATGTGAAGATGCCCACAGTCAAGCAGCACCATAATCATGCCCGTCCACATTCTTGTCCCAGCACAGCCCTCAGTTGTCTATACCCCAGTCATTGGAATGCAAGCGGAAATACCCAGCCAACAACCCACAGGCCACAGTCCTAAATTCTAATATTTCTCTGCTACTTGCGCTTGAAATGTTGAATTTTAGGCTCATTGAGACGAAAGCTTTCCGCAACCTGATGGCGGCTGTCCCAAGGTACTCAGTCCCCAGTCGCCACTATTTCTCCCGGTGTGGCATACCAGCATTACACCAGCATGTGTCCCACAACATTACACGTGCCCTCAACAATGCTGTTACTGGGAAAGTCCACCTAACCATGGACACATGGACAAGTGTTTGAGGGCAGGGACGGTACATCTCACTGACGCAAACTGGGTTAACATAGTGGAAGCCAGGACCCAGTCAGACCTTGGGATGGAACACATCCTCCCGACGTCTGTTTGTTGTCATCCTCCTCCTTATCCTCATCCTCATCATCCACAACCAGTAGAGCACCAGGGTGAATGGATTCTGTGATGCCAAAGGAGTTTTTTTTGGGGGGCAAGGTTGTTTTTATAATGCCGGTTACTAACAGGAAGCCAAAACAATTGTTACTCCCACAGGGGGAAATGTCATAAAAAAGAGATGTACATCTATTATTCCCATTTATTCTTATATTTTCCATTTTACCTATCTCTGGACAGTCCTCTAATGTTGTAGTGTATACCTCTACAATAGAAAACAATTCAAAAACTTTTATGTTTTTATTTATAGCCCTGTCTCTGAGCTGTTGCTAGGGACAAACATATCTCGTTGGACACCTTCTGGCTTCAAATCTATGAACCTGTGTGAGTGCCTCCCTTTTGTTATTTACTTTCATCGGTGTATTTACATTTTTCATGTATTAGTTTTACTTCAGTATGATTTATCTTTATGTCTCCTCATTCTCCACCACTAGATCACCAGGCTTAACGTCTTCTGTGCTGCTACAGACAGTCAATTTTTGGGCAAGGTTGTCTATGATGCCCATAGTATATTTTTAAACAATTTATCCCCCATGGGGAAATGTTTGCATTACAAGTCTAGGAGACCAGCTCATTTAAATTGGGCCTAGTTTTCAATGAGGCCTTCAGCAATGTCTCCTCATTCTCCACCACTAGATCACCAGGCTTAACGTCTTCTGTGCTGCTACAGACAGTCAATTTTTGGGCAAGCGTGTCTATGTTGCCCATATTATATTTTTAAACAATTTACCCCCCATGGGGAAATGTTTGTCAGCCCATACACTTAGTGTATGGGCATTACAAGTCTAGGAGAACAGCTCATTTAAATTGGGCCTATTTTTCAATGAGGATTTCAGCAATGTCTCCTCATTCTCCACCACTAGATTACCAGGCTTAACATCTTCTGTGGTGCTACAGACAGTCAATTTTTGGGCAAGGGTGTCTAGGATGCCCATAGTATATTTTTAAACAATTTACCCCCACATGGGGAAATGTTTGTCAGCCCATACACTTAGTGTATGGGCATTACAAGTCTAGGAGACCAGCTCATTTAAATTGGGCCTACTTTTCAATGAGGCCTTCAGCAATGTCTCCTCATTCTCCACCACTAGATCACCAGGCTTAACGTCTTCTGTGGTGCTACAGACAGTCAATTTTTGGGCAAGGATATCTATGATACCCATGAAATATTTTTGACAAATTTAACCCCCATGGGCAAATGTTTGTCAGCCCTTGCACCCCATTACAAGTCTAAGAGACCCACACCCCTACATTGGGCCTACTTCGTAGCTCGGTTTCCTGCAATATCTCTTCCTTTCTCCGACTATATGACCTGGGTGAACGTGTTCTGTACTGTTATAGACTGGTGAATGTTGGGCAAGAGGGGCTGTGATGGCAATAGTATATCTTTAAAAAAGGTACCCCCCATTGGGGAATTGTTTGTCAGCTCATGCACTCCTTTACAAGTCTCAGAGACCCACACCCCTACATTGGGCCTACTTCTTAACTCGTATTCCTGCAATGTCTCTTCCTTACCTGCCACTAGATGACCAGGATTAACATGCTCTGTTCTGTTATTCTGGTGAATTTTGGGCAAGGGGGGCTGTGATGGCAATAGTATATTTTAAAAAAAGGTACCCCCATTGGTGAAACCACAGCCTTGTTGGCAAAGACTTCATAACTTTTGTGTACCTTAAAGAGCTCACTTGAAAAGCTCTTTTTTGTGTTGCCTGGTTGCTCGTGCAGCGCCCCAGAGTCCTGGTCGTTGCAGTATTGTCGCTCTTCCACAAGGGGGAGTGATGGTACGTCTGATGGCACTAAAGGAGTTCACCTGACCAGGTATCACAGTCACACACTACACTTCACACTCCGGCCACCAGAGGGAGCAAAAGGTTCTATGTATTAGGCCACTCCTCACACTCTGGTAAAACTGGGAGTCGGATAGGAAGTTAGAGAGAAGCTGACTGGGTTTTGCCCAGGTAACATCTAGTGAGAGAGAGCGTTGCTTGGGAAGACTCAGGGAGGTCCCTGTCAGGGGTGGGATCCTGACAGTGGCCTAGTATGAACAGATCGTTACGGAGCCGTGCCTGCACCTCATTGCGGCGGCATCCTAAGAAAGGACACGAAGCGAAGTATATTGTGGAGAAGTGAGAAACGAGATCACAGCACAAAGGAGATAGAACCAAGAGGAGTCGTGCCCCAAGATCGGCAACATCCTGAGGCGCGTAGCCGGCGGCCGGAACGTCGAGGGAGTAATAGGCTCTACGCATTACTCTGAACTACGGCAGGGCAGTTAACTCTAGGTTGGCTGTCTCACCTTTACACCTAATGAAGACAACGGAGGCAATTGTGGGAGAGGGGCATCTCTAGGGTCCCTATAAAATAACTCCAGGCCTACCCCGTCATACGGGTGCGTCCTATCCATACCATCTGGGGGACGGAGAGAGAGAACAGAAACATACATGACAGTTGTGAGGACTATCCCGTGGTGCTCAGCAGGGAGGTACTACAACATACAGGCGCTAGTAGGAAGGTTACTGATTTCCACCTGCAAAGGGAACTCTGGATGTGCCTTCGGACCGGCCGGTCTCAGCCAGCCCTGTTAGCATTGCTCTGGATTGTGGATGCCGAAGCCTTCAGTAAAAAGGTAAAGAGACTGTATCCCTGTGTCCTCGTCATTTACTGTGACCTACACCATCACCATCTACTCATCAAGGGAAGCCCTGGGGGCATACTTCACCTGTGGGAAGTTACACCATCTAGCTGCCATTCCATCACCCCAGCGGACCCCTAGCAGCGTCGGTCACCCTGACCGAACACCACAGGTGGCGTCACAAACACTTGACAAACTCTCACCTACACCTTTAATTGGGCACCCCTTAGCAGGGCCACGGACCGGGTCGGGCCACTGTGACATCCCCAGAACCGAGACCGAGGGACCCGGTACCGAGTACCCCGCTGCCCTGCGTTTGGGGGCCGCTCCACTCACATTCGACACAATACACTTCATATAAATTTGATAAAGCAAGGCTGTTAGTTTGGCTCAGTAGTTCATTACAAATATTTCTTTGTCCACTATATTAGTTTCTCTCCTTGAGAGCCATAACTTTGGCTGCATCAAATGGTAAGAGTTCAATACGTAAAAGTGATGGCTAAATGCTTGTAGATGCAGAGGACTTCATCAGTTTTGGCTGAGATAACTTGTATGAGGGAGACTGCATGTTCTTTCTTTCTTTCTAGGATAATAAACAATAATAATAAATGCTCTTTTTATCTGTAAAGTAATTATTTGAAAGGATGTCAGATCATCTATTTTGTCTCCAATATTTACTACACAGCCAAACGGAACAGTTATGGAAAATTGAGCTTGGTCACAGTTTGTTTTTAGAACATCTTCACATTCTTGCAGTTCTCAGTTTTATTTCCGGAATACATAGTAGCAGCTATTTTTAACATTATTTACCTACAGATACTGGTCAAGAAGATTGTCATGATTATCCAGAGTACTCAATGGGTTAAGCTTAAGTTTTTCTAGAAAGGCTGAATATAGATATGATTGCTGTTAATAGTCTAGTGCGACATTTAACATATCTAACATGCTCAAGGGGGAAAAAGAATAAAAGAAAAACAAACCTACATATATTTGGTTTTACACACATTAGGTGTTATAGTATACCATGCTTTTCCAGTATTCTGTTGCTATACTATTATAGAGTGTAGCCTTTCTGTGGGATCAAACCAGACCGGAATATTTTTTTCTTTCCCATGACCATTAATGAGTCTTGAGTGTCCATGAACCTTTTTAGGATCGTTCAGTGGTCCTTCCTTGGACAAATTTTAGTGGGTACCTAATACCTGCCATTTTGAAGTTGCTCACTTGTCAGTATATCCTTCTTACAACACAACAACTCTGGGTAGGTGGTAATTAATTGAACAATGGGGGTCCTAACTCTGGGACTTGCAGTAATCAGCAGAAGGGGGAACTTTTATTCCTGTTAGAATGGGCGACCGTGCGCATGTCTAACCTTCATTCCATTCACTCCTTGTGGAACGCCTCGAGGTGTGCAAGACTTTTTGAATCACCTTGTAAAGAATGAATGGAGCGATGGTTGGGCATGCTGATAGGTTGGGCCCCTGCCAATCAATAAGTTATCCCCTATATGGTGGATAGGTTATATCTTGTTTTTACCAAAGAACCCCAAATGCACCATTGTAAGTGTGAAATATGTCTTTATTGTTCAATATCAGAAAAATGGAGATAATATAAATCAAATACCAATGAGAGTAACAAGGAATAAAAGTGCCCATTTTTGGTAGGAAAACAGAAAATAGGCAGTTAACTTGAAGGGATGGAGTAGTGGGAGTGAAACCATCGGCAATACATGTACACCATATGTGTGAAGGTAATGCAAGCAGCAGGCTCAGGAGCAGAGCCCATGCCATTCATAGCAGTTGGCAGTAACTGCCATGAGCAAAGCAAGCTCTGATCGTGGCAGTATAACTTCTTAGTTTCCGGGAACACTAGAGACTATGAGGTTTCTAAGTCATTAGAGGGGTCTATCATATCATCTCCATTGATGGATAGATGTCCATGGGTTGTCATTACAGCCAGGAGTTCTAACGGAAGCACCAAGTGCTTCTATATTCTAGTTGCTGCTACAGGCAGGGCTTAAAAGGGTTTTCCAACAAACAAAGTACATTTTAATCAATATATCTTGGAATAATAATAACTTCCACAATTGGATGTGTTTAAATAAAATGTTCCTGTGCTGAAATAATCTTATAAATGTGCCCCTGCTGTGTACTGTGTAATGGCTGTGTCTGACCGTGCAGGAACATGGTCTGATTATACCACATCTCCTGGGCAGGGGAGGACACAAAAGAGAGTATACAGACAGGACAGCATGGGGTCACAGCTGTGAGGCAAATCAAGTTTTTAAACAAGCAGGGAAATGTTATACCTCACAGTAAGCAGCAGCTTTCTTTTGCTTCCTCCCTTTGCAAGGAGCTGCGGTATGTGCAATAGTCTTGTCCTCCTGATACAGAGAACAGGACACTGGACATTTGGCATTGACTATGGTGACCTAATGGTCTACTACTGGTTCTCTCCAGAGATTGGAGATATATTAAAAGATCTTCAGAATCAGAGACCATTCTTCCACAACTGTTGAGCCTATGCTTAAAGGGGTTGTCCAGTCAAAACCAATAAGTGTGTAGTCCCTCTGTGTTACTGCAGACTTATGAACCCCCAATGCAAGCACTGTGTGCTGCGGGGATTCGTCGGTTTCAGACCAGGGACCAGAGGGTATGTATGTCTTAAACATACTCCTAACCAATGGACACTACCTCGCTCGATACACTTGTACAGAGTGATACAGCCTGCCATTGGGCATGTCCAACTAGAGGGCATGGCCTCGCTCCATACAAGTGTATGAAAAGCGAGGCCGCGCTCACTGGCCGGGGGTATATATAACTCATACATGCTGTCATGATCCAGTTGGGGTTTGCTTCTTGCTTCTCATTCCCAGCCTGGTTATGGTGGAGTTAACCTTTCCTTCTTCTCTTTGATTCATGGGTGGCTATTTACTGGTGCCATTTCTGGTAGCATTTGTCAGTGATAGTTCCAGTCTCTGGCTTGAGCAGCTGACCCGTATACCCTAGTGATCCTTCTGCCTCTGACTACCCGTATTTGTGCCTGACCCATTCCCTATCCCTGACTTAGTGCGTGTTTGGTGGTTCCCTACAGTGTATGACTTGGCTTGAATTCCACCTGCCACCTGCTTTTCGTCTCTGTAACTACGTTTCCCGTCTGGCTTTAACTCTTTGGCTTGTACCCTGACTACATCTTCTGTCTCACGTTTTGGATCCTGCACTCCTGTCTGGTTCCAATTTCTGGCTTGTCTCTGACCACATGCATTGCTGTGACCTCTGGTACTTCGTCTTCCTGTTTGTTGCTGACCGACCTGTCTGACTACTCTGCCACCTCCTAGTGGCGCTCTGCTCCTTGCACTGTGGTGCTACACGGTGAGTGCTACCTTTTTCCCCTTACCTGCACCCCCTGGTGGAGGTTGCATGGAAGTGCCTTGCAGTTGCATTACATTATCACTGACCCAAGCTCCGTACTCTGGCGTACCAAGTGGCTTACCTTATTCCGATGATGTAGGAGTTATATGTGGAGCACAGGGCTTTTGTTATTTCCCAGAAGCAGGTGCAGAGGGAAATGACTGAGACAGTTAAGATAGCCAGGGGGACTCCCTGCGTCAGTAAGTCTGGTGAGGTGACTGACGTGTCTTTGCACTCTTCTGAACCTTCGGTGAAACTCCCTGACACCTTCTCTGGCGAGAAGGATAAGTTGTGCATGTTCAGGGAGGGTTGCAAACTACTATTTTCCCTTAGACCCCGATCTTCAGGGGACGAGAGTCAGTGGGTGTGGATAATTATATCTTTATTGAGGGAGGGTCCAAAGTCTGGGGCTTTTTCCTTACCCCTGCCCTGAGAGAATGTCTGTGGACAGGTTCTTTGAGGCTCTGGGCCTCATCTATGATGAACCAGACCGAGTCAGATTGGCAGGGGACACTATTATGAGTCTATCTCAAGGAAAGCTCTCTGCCGAATGGTACTGTTCAGAGTTTCGGCAATGGTCCCCAGAGGTGTCCTGGAATGACTCAGCACTCAGGTATCAGTTCCGGAGAAGACTGTCTGATCATTTAAAGGACACTCTGACTCTCCATCCTCCTCCCAGCTCTCTGGAAGAGGCCATGACTCAGGCCATCCACATGTATCGGAGGTTACGGGAGAGAGGAGTCATTATAGTATATCAAAGCAGGGTGTGACTATAACTAAAAATTAACGTTTAATAAATAATTCTTAAAATGGTATAAAAGACCAACAAAGAAGATACCCACAAAAGACTCACAGAAAATTCACATTCTTGGGAATGTAAAACCACAGAATCCCCGAGATTTTGTAAGCCACAATTCAAATTGCCAATCTCTTAGGGGAAGAGAATTCTCATCACATGAGAATCACATGACATGAGCAATCACAAACCGCCTGTCTCACATTACAGATACCTTCCTGTTGAATGGAAATTCAGTAGCAGTGATTGACATATAGAATTAGAACGATCTCACCTCTGAGCTCTCTTTCTTTGATATGGATAAGACCGCTCAATGTTGGCACTGCATCCGGGAGGGGGGGCACACTCCGGCCACACATATATCCACCTACGCTGCCCAAAAATTTTTTTTGCTTAACCCCAAAATAAAGAAACCATTTAGAGAGAGGAGTCATGCATCTGGAGGCTCTTTTCCTTCTGGTTAAGCCAGAACCCATCAATTTCTTCTAAGGATACTCAGAGAGTTTCATGATTCAGCCCTGAGTGGGCATCCTGGAATCTTGGCTACCCGTAAAGCTGTCTCTAGGTTGTTTTGGTGGTCCTCATTGGCCTTGGATGTGGTGAAGTTTGTGTCATCCTGTGATGTATGTGCTCATGCTAAGAACTCCCATAGCTGGCCGGCCAGGGAATTGGTGCAATTGCCAATTCCTGATAGACCATGGACTCATTTGTCCATGGATTTTATAACTGATGTTCCTCCTTCTAGTGGTAAAACGGTCATTTGGGTGGTGGTGGACAAGCAGGCACATTTTGTATCTGTGGAGCCCCAGGGTCCTGGCCGTCACAGTAGCATTGCTTTCCTCACGGGGAGAGTGATGTTACATTTGGAAGTGATGAAGGATATCTTTTATCAGGTAACCACAATGCATACAATATGTTCACACTCCAGGCCAGAAGGGGGAGCTCTAAGCCTAGTTTAGGGTGAACTCCTGTAAAAATAGATTCTGATCTGTAGGGAAAGGAGTTCAGTTCAGTTGAGAAAGTTATAGACAGAGAAGAGAGCAGACCGACATAGAGTGTCAGAAGGTCTGAAGGGGCCTTGTAGTCTGCAGTACTGCAGCTTCTGAAAAGAGACATACAGAAAGCCGAACATTGTTCAGTGAGTGTAAAGGAAAGCGAAGCACAGGTGAGTAACATCAGGGGAGACCAGCTAAGAGCAGGCTGCCTCCCTCTGAGGTGCAGATAACCGGTAGCCGGACCACCGAGGTTGTAAGGGACTCTACGAGTTACAGCAGAGACTGGCAGGACAGCTGAACTGCAAGTTACCTGTCTGCCACACACACCTAAGACACAGTAACACATAGAGCCTGGGGCATGCTAGAGTCCCTGTAAAAAGGCTCGAGTTACCTGTCATGCAGGTATTGTCCTATCCTATATGGGGGACAGAGAGAAGAACTGTGAGGACCTTATCTGAAGCCATAGGCAGTAAGGGACTGCAACACCACCACGCTATAGGAAGGCTTTTAACTCCACCTGGTAAAGGGGACTCTGGATTCGCTTCCAAGCCGGCTGGACCCTGTCTGTTGTGAATTCTGCTCTTGGGCTCCCTCCGGTGGTTGTAAGTGGTAGCGCTGCTGTCTCTGAGTCACAGCATTTGTCAGGTGTGTTCACTTTTTGCAATTCTGACTGGGCTATTTAGTCTTGCTTGACCCTTTAGTTAGTGCCAGTTGTCCATTGTTCCTGGAGGATTCACATCCCTGCCTGGTCTCTCCTGCTTTGCTGTTCATTTCAACAAAGATAAGTTCTGGCCTTGATTTTTGCTGTCCACATGCTGTGGCCTTATTGTTCAGTTCTTTTCCATGTTTTTGTCTTGTCCAGCTTGGTCTGTATAAGGATTTGTTTAGCCAAGCTGGTATCTCTGGAGATGCAGATATACCCTCCATATCTTTAGTTAGCTGTGGAGATTTTGTATTTTCTGTGGTGGATATTTTCTAGTGTTTTAATACTGACCGCATAGTACTCTGTCCTATCCTTTCTATTTAGCTAGAAGTGGCCTCCTTTGCTAAATTCTGATTTCAGTCTGTGTATGTTTTTCCCTCTCCTCTCACAGTCAATATTTGTGGGGGGCTGTCTATCCTTTGGGGATTTTCTCTGAGGCAAGATAGTTTTCCCTTTTCTATCTCTAGGGGTAATTAGCCCTCCGGCTGTGTCGAGATGTCTAGGGAGTGATAGGTACATTCCACGGCTACTTCTAGTTGCTGTGTTAAGTTCAGGGTCTGCGGTTAGTACAGGTACCACCTTCCCCAGAGTACATCTCATGCTGCTCTTAGGCCACCAGATCATAACACCTGTCTACCCTGTGATCTGGTACCCTGGACTGTGGCTGCCTGAATTCTTCAGTAAACCAGGCAAAGAGACTGCTAACCTGTGTCCTCTTTCTTTACTGCGCCATTCACCATCTTTCATCTACACAATGGAAGCCCTGGGGACACACTTCACCTGTGGGAAGTTATACCATCTAGCTGCCATAACATCACCCCAGAGGACCCCTTAAAGCAGTGTCGGTCCCCACTGACCGAATACCACAGGTGGCGTCACGAACATAAACTCTATATCACCAAATCCCTTTTAAAGACTTTCCCCTTTCACATGGGCGCCCAGGGCCATGGACCGGGTCACCACCGTGACATCCCCCTGTGAACTCCAGACCCGGTACTGGGTACCCCACGGCCCTGGCTGGCGACTCATATCTTTAACAGGTCTTCCTAATGCAGAGACGTTAGCTAAATTGTTGAACATGTGGTGTGGTTGCATGGTGTGCCTGTGAGTGTGGTTTCAGACAGGGGAGTGCAGTTTGTGTCCAAGTTTTGGAGGGCCTTTTGTAAAAGGTTGGGTATCTGTTTGACCTTTGAGGCTGTATTTGCTTTTAAAAATCACATTAATCAGTCCACGGCACCTCCCCGTTCTTCTGTAATTATGGGTTTCACCTCATTTTGGGGAATTTCCCTGACTGGATTCAGGGTGTCCTGGGGCTGATCTAGCTGTTCAATAGTTGGGGAGGTGTGGCAGGAGGTTCAGAAGACCATTGGGGAGAAAAATTCTTTGCTGACAAAAGACGATCGGTGGAGCCAGTATTCCGGGTTTGGGATAAGGTGTGGTTGTCCACAGGAATATTAAGCTTAAAGTTCCTTCGGCTAAGTTAGGGTCCAAGTTCATTGGCCCTTAAGAGATTATGGAGGTAGTCAATCCCATGGCCTTCCCCCATCACTAAGGATCCCCAACATGTTCATAAAGCTATTTTGAAACCGTTGGGGTCTTCCTCATGGGGTCTCCATCTCCGCCGCCACCTATTTCGGTGGATGGTCAGAGTGATTATGAGGTAGAATGGATTGTGGACTCTCACATGGTCCATCGCTCACTCCAATATGTGGTTCATTGAAAGGGTTACGGTCCTGAGGATCGGTCCTGGGTTCCAGCGCGATCGGTCCATGCAGATCGGTTGATCCGGGCCTTTCATGCTCGGTATCCTAAGAAACCTGGGGGTCTGGTGGCCCCCTCCTTGAGAGGAGGGTACTGTCATGATCCAGGTCAAGGTTTACTTCTTACTTTTCTTTCCCCAGCCTGGTTATGGTGGGGTTAACCTTTAAAGTTGGACTACAGAAAGGCAGATTTTAATGGACACAGAAAGACAGTAGGAAAGGTCCAATGGCTAGATGCTGTAAAGGACATAAATGACCAAGAAGGATGGGAGCTTTTGCTAAACAAAAGTCTCACTGCACAGTCAGTAGCAATCCTGAAAAGAAGGAAGATGTGGAAGCATTTAAAGACACCAGGATGGATGAACCTATGTTTACACTTAAACACATAACACTTGCTAAAAATGGAAAAAGAAATGTACACCAAATGGAAAGAGGGGGGCATATCTAAAGAAGAATATAAAGCTGTCTGCAGGGAATGCAGAGCAAGTGTTAGAAGAGCTAAAGCCAGTAATGGAGTGAGGCTTGCAAAGAGACCAAAAGCAATAAAAAAGTATTTTGAGGGGTATGTCAATAGAAATCTTCAAACAGAGGTGGAATAGACACTCTCTGAGATGGTTTAGTGAATCCTGCATTGAGCAGTGGGTTGGACACGATGACCCTGGAGGTCCTTTGCAACTCTAACATTCTATGATTTATCTGTGGGCCAGTACCAACCTAACTTCGCTGTCCAAGGCAGAAACAATGCTTGCAAGAGATCTCAGCATAAGAAAGCAGATTGTGTCACCTAGGTTGATATGTCAATTAGGAAGGAGGGCTGGAGTGTTCTTTTAATATTTACAATTAAAGTGGTACTCCAAGAATGTAATAAAATGACCACCATTACATAATTCAAAAGTCAACCCATCCTTGTCACTTATCAGAACGGGCAGCAGTCAGAAGAAATCCTGCTCCAAAGACCTATGTGTCAAATGACAGGAGTATAATCACAAGTAGCTGCCCCGGAGAAGTGTGTCACAGATATATCTATTCACGGCCACACACTTCTTCCTCAACAACTCCCGAATGTGTGCCATGATACAACTCCTGTCAATTGAGATGTAGGTCTCAGTAGCTGTATTTCTTCAAACTTCAGTCCATTCTGACAGGTGACTAGGGTGAGCTGCCATTTGAATTATGTATTAGGGGACATTTTATTACATTTTTGGAGAAGCCTCTATAAAGAAGAAGTCTAAGTACCTTATACACTCGAGTATAAGCCGACCTGAGTATAAACCGAGGCACTTACTTTTGCCACGAAAAACTGGGTAAGTTAATTTACTCGAGCATAAGCCGGGTATGCATTGTCCCCTCATCCCTATCATGGTATGCATGGCTCCCCCGTCACTATCCTTGTATGCATAGCTCCCCGATCCCTGTCATTGTATGCATGGTTCCCCAGTCCCTGTCATTGTATGCATGGCTCCCCAGTCCCGTCATTGTATGCATGGCTCCCCAGTCCCTGTCCTGGTATGCATGGCTCAACAATCCCTGTCCTGGTATGCATGGCTCCCCAGTCCCTGTCATTGTATGCATGGTTCCCCAGTCCCTGTCATTGTATGCATGGCTGCCCAGTCCCTGTCCTGGTGTGCATGGCTCCCCAGTCCCTGTCATTGTGTGCATGGCTTCCCAGTCCCTGTCAATGTGTGCATGGCTACCCAGTCCCTGTCCTGGTGTGCATGGCTCCCCAGTCTCTGTCCTGGTGTGCATGGTTCCCAAGTCCCTGTCCTGGTGTGCATGGCTCTCCTGTCCCTGTCCTGGTGTGCATGGCTCCCCAGTCCCAGTCGTGGTGTGCATGGCTCCCCAGTCCCTGTCCTGGTGTGCATGGCTCTCCCGTCCCTGTCCTGGTGTGCATGGCTCCCCAGTCCCTGTCCTGGTGTGCATGGCTCCCCAGTCCCTGTCCTGGTGTACATGGCTCCCCAGTCCCTCTCATGGTGTGCATGGCTCCCCAGTCCCTGTCCTGGTGTGCATGGCTCCCCAGTCCCTGTCCTGGTGTGCATGGCTCCCCAGTCCCTGTCCTGGTGTGCATGGGTCCCCAGTCCCTATCCTGGTGTGCATGGCTCCCCAGTCCCTGTCCTGGTATGCATGGCTCTCTCATCCCTGTCCTGGTGTGCATTTCTCCCCAGTCCCTGTCATGGTGTGCATGGCTCCCCAGTCTCTGTCCTGATGTGCATTGCTCCCCAGTCCCTGTCCTGATGTGAATGGCTCCCCAGTCCCTGTCCTGGTATGCATGGCTCTCTCCTCCCTGTCCTGGTGTGCATGGCTCCCCAGTCCCTGTCATGGTGTGCATGGCTCCCCAGTCTCTGTCCTGGTGTGCATGGCTCCCCAGTCTCTGTCCTGGTGTGCATGGCTCCCAAGTCCCTGTCCTGATGTGAATGGCTCCCCAGTGCCTGTCCTGGTATGCATGGCTCTCCCATCCCTGTCCCGGTATGCATGGCTCCCCAGTTCCTGTCCTGGTGTTAATGGCTCCCTAGTCCCTGTCCTGGTGTGCATGGCTTCCCAGTCCCTGTCCTGGTATGCATGGCTTTGTCCCTTTATCCCTATGTATGATTTAAACATTATATTTACCTGCCTGCACTCCATTGGTGGCACTGCATCGTCTTCCGGCTTCCAGCAGCTCTTACTGCCGAGCAATGATTTGGCCCCGCTCATTAAGGCAATGAATATGCTTGTCACGCCTATTGGAGTGGAGAGGTGTGCATATTCATTACCTTAATGAGCGGGGCCTCGTGATCACTCGGCTGGAAGAGCTGCAGGCGCCGGCGGCCGGAACGGAGATGCAGTGCCACCACCGAGGGCACGCCTGTAGATGAGTATGAGTGCTGGAAGCCAATCGAGTGGCTCCGATATTCAGATATTCATGCGCACCCATACAAGTGCAGTCCAATTGCCGCACAGACAATGGAGAATATGGAGAAATTAAGTTATCCAAGAGGCGCTGGAAATTGGGAAGACAGTGATTGGTAATTATTTTAAGAGAATGTAACACGCAAATTATGATGGTTTATAGAAAAAACATTTTATTGAGACTTCTTCTTTAAATTAGGATTTCCAATTGTAACACCAGCATCTGGTACATAGGGAGATGGATTATTATTAGGTAAAATATTTTTACAGTAGAAAGATGTCAACCCAAAAACACAAGGATTCCTAAAATATAGCTTTTAATATTCAAAGTTAAAATACACAGTTCCAAAATTTGAGGACAATACAATACAAAAGTCACAAGGGAACTAGCTGACCCCTGTCAAAACCCTACTCTTATCCACTACCTATTTGCGGGGGTAGGCACCCTAATTTTCTGCGGTTGGTGCCCCCGCTCATCGAAGGCTGGCCCTATAGGCCCTACAAATACCCTATAATGCCAAAAAAGGTAGTGTCACAGATATAAACCCAAAACCAAAAATATCATAAAAAATTAGCAAAAATAGTATAAATAAATGAGAAAAAATCAGAAAAAATAAACTAAACAAAAAAACAAAAAAATGTTTTTTGCCCAAGCTGAAGACCCTAAATAGGCTGTTCATATGTCATATGTTTTTTTGAGGGGTATATAATATAAAAGGCAGATAGGAAACCCCAATCACTTCATTTACAATGATCTACAAACCAAAATTAGCATAAAAAATCAGCAAAAATAGTATAAATAAATAAGAAAAAAATTAGAAAAAACAAACAAAACAAAAAAACACAAAAATTAGTATTTTTTGCCCAGGCTGAAACCCCCAAATTGGGTGTTCACATATCATATATTTTTTGGGGAATATTAAGTATAAAAGACAGATAGAAAACCCCAATCACCTCATTTACAATGATCTACAGATTTTAAAGCCAAAATATCAAAAAAATAAACAAAAGTTATATGAAAAACATATTATAAAAAATTATCAAAAACAAACAGAAAAAAAAATTCAGTAACCAACAGCTTGGATGCCCCAATAGGGTATATAGACCAGGTGTAGCCTTTTGGGCCAATAGAAAAGGGAAGTATTATTGTCCCAATTATGCAAAAAAAAAAAAAAAAAAAAAAAAAAAAACAAAAACTCAATAATGGGAAACCACTCAAACGACCAAAAAGATATCTATATACGGTTCTCACACAATGGTGGGATGTCCATACAGAAAGCCCCCTTTAGTGTCAAGGCTAACTCAAAGAAGTCATTTCAAAAAGTGGAAACACCAGAGTATGATGCAATTCTTATCCCAAAAATATGGGAATATCATGTAAAAAAAGTCATTCTAATGGCAGTATCATATATAAGCCAGATAAAGCGTACTTGACACGGAGAAGAGATGAGGACATGGCCCGTCCAGTATGTTGAAATCCTTCAGTCTTGTTGTAAATCTAGATCCAACAATCATATAAGTAGCCACATATCATGCAGCAAAAGATAGTCATTAGGCCATATCAGGCATATCAGGCATATCCGTGCGGCAACTATTGGCCATATCATATAAAGCAGTACCAGTCATTATGCCACATTCGGCACTTTACTCATCTGATTCACAGAGAATTTTTCACCAATACTGCAGATATTAATCCAGCCACCACGTCTCCAAGATGTAATCATCAGGTCGAATCAATCCCTTTATTCATCTGATACAAAGGGAATCCTTTAGCCACGTTGTAAATACCAGTCCAGCCATCAGAACGTCTTCATCCAAGATATCGTCCCTTACAATGCCCAACGCGTTTCCCCCCCGTGGGAGAACCGGGGGTTCATCAGGGGTACTGACCGTCTTTACCGTCTGTACTGCTCGGACGGTCAGTACCCCTGATGAACCCCCGGTTCTCCCACGGGGGGGAAACGCGTTGGGCATTGTAAGGGACGATATCTTGGATGAAGACGTTCTGATGGCTGGACTGGTATTTACAACGTGGCTAAAGGATTCCCTTTGTATCAGATGAATAAAGGGATTGATTCGACCTGATGATTACATCTTGGAGACGTGGTGGCTGGATTAATATCTGCAGTATTGGTGAAAAATTCTCTGTGAATCAGATGAGTAAAGTGCCGAATGTGGCATAATGACTGGTACTGCTTTATATGATATGGCCAATAGTTGCCGCACGGATATGCCTGATATGCCTGATATGGCCTAATGACTATCTTTTGCTGCATGATATGTGGCTACTTATATGATTGTTGGATCTAGATTTACAACAAGACTGAAGGATTTCAACATACTGGACGGGCCATGTCCTCATCTCTTCTCCGTGTCAAGTACGCTTTATCTGGCTTATATATGATACTGCCATTAGAATGACTTTTTTTACATGATATTCCCATATTTTTGGGATAAGAATTGCATCATACTCTGGTGTTTCCACTTTTTGAAATGACTTTTTTGAATTAGCCTTGACACTAAAGGGGGCTTTCTGTATGGACATCCCACCATTGTGTGAGAACCGTATATAGATATCTTTTTGGTCGTTTGAGTGGTTTCCCATTATTGAGTTTTTTTTTTTTTTTTTTTTGCATAATTGGGACAATAATACTTCCCTTTTCTATTGGCCCAAAAGGCTACACCTGGTCTATATACCCTATTGGGGCATCCAAGCTGTTGGTTACTGAATTTTTTTTTCTGTTTGTTTTTGATAATTTTTTATAATATGTTTTTCATATAACTTTTGTTTATTTTTTTGATATTTTGGCTTTAAAATCTGTAGATCATTGTAAATGAGGTGATTGGGGTTTTCTATCTGTCTTTTATACTTAATATTCCCCAAAAAATATATGATATGTGAACACCCAATTTGGGGGTTTCAGCCTGGGCAAAAAATACTAATTTTTGTGTTTTTTTGTTTTGTTTGTTTTTTCTAATTTTTTTCTTATTTATTTATACTATTTTTGCTGATTTTTTATGCTAATTTTGGTTTGTAGATCATTGTAAATGAAGTGATTGGGGTTTCCTATCTGCCTTTTATATTATATACCCCTCAAAAAAACATATGACATATGAACAGCCTATTTAGGGTCTTCAGCTTGGGCAAAAAACATTTTTTTGTTTTTTTGTTTAGTTTATTTTTTCTGATTTTTTCTCATTTATTTATACTATTTTTGCTAATTTTTTATGATATTTTTGGTTTTGGGTTTATATCTGTGACACTACCTTTTTTGGCATTATAGGGTATTTGTAGGGCCTATAGGGCCAGCCTTCGATGAGCGGGGGCACCAACCGCAGAAAATTAGGGTGCCTACCCCCGCAAATAGGTAGTGGATAAGAGTAGGGTTTTGACAGGGGTCAGCTAGTTCCCTTGTGACTTTTGTATTGTATTGTCCTCAAATTTTGGAACTGTGTATTTTAACTTTGAATATTAAAAGCTATATTTTAGGAATCCTTGTGTTTTTGGTTTGGTTTAGTTCTCTAGGATTCCATTGTTACAATTTTTTTTTGGTTTTCTTAGTAGAAAGATGTCCTAAGAAATATAAGATAAAGTGATGTGATGTAATGGATGCAATAAATAGTATAGTATCACTTTGGATATGTAAAAGGCAACAAACTGTGGATAATATTCTACCGTAACTGAGGCATAGATACATGTGTATATTTTGGCAGATTATTAGTTAATTTGCTGTCAGTCTACAATAATCTTTTTCCATCAGTATATGTTAAAGCTCATTTCCTGTGAGGTAATCGTGTTAAGCATGAATAGATGGATGTGAAAATGCCTCTAGCTGCTCATGCCCTTGGTTATGACTTCTGCAGACAATCAATGCACAATGCAAGAACAGGCCTGTCTACATATCACACTGAGAACAGAAATTAACATGGAAGCCACATGATCTTTAATGTTGGAGAAATGTAGAATGAGCAGCTGCTCCTGGTCCAAGGCTTATTCAATTATAACTAAAAGGCAACGCAAGGTCAAAATATATGTATTTTTCTCTTTTTTCCAAATTGCTTTCTTATTCTTTTCCTTATTGTTTCAAAGATGACAATTTGCATGTTCTTCCTAGCTTCCTTTACCTTCATCTTCATCTTGCTTAACTGCTTAGAATAACAGTAATTTTGATGAGGGATGCCCAAACATAACACTGTATTGATTAATTGTGTTCTGGTGTGGAGCATCTGGGGCATGTTCGACTGGTTCTTAAAATTCTTTGTGCCAGTTTAAGATGCAACGGATTCCTTTTTTTAGTTATTTGGTTTTAGCATCGGGATTTCAGATGGATCTCGTTAAGGTACAGGCTGCACTGGATTGGGTGCAACCCACCAACTTTAAAGCATTGCAAAAGGTTTTTGGGCTTTGCTAACTATTACCAAAAGTTCATTAAGAATTTCTCAGTCATAGTCAAACCCCTTACCAATATTATCAAAATGGGTACTTACTTTTCCTCCTGGTCTAATGATGCTGTGAATGCGTTTGCTGTTCTGAAGATGGCCCTTTGAAGGCCCCTGTTCTCAGTCAACCCAAGGTTAACTTGCCTTTTATGATGGAATTTCTACCTCTTGTGGAGTTTGCTCTTAATAATCGCACCCCTACGACTACAGGTACCTTGCCTTTCTTTTGTTGTAGAGGTTTTCATCCTGTGGTTGGAAATTTTTCGGGGATAAAGTCCACTCTCCCAGATGAGGAGAAATTTTCTTCTTGTTTGACTAGGGTATGGAAGGAAGTTGAAAAAGGTCTGATGACCTGTGACCGGTTCGAGAGAACTGCTAACTAGCGATGAGCGAGTGTACTCGTTGCTCGGGTTTTCAAGAGCACACTCTGGTGGTCTCCGAGTATTTGTAACTGTTCGGAGATTTAGTTTTCATCACGGCAGCTAAATGATTTACAGCTACTAGCCAGGCTGAGTACATGTGGGGGTTGCCTAGTTGCTAGGGAATCCCCACATGTAATCAAGCTCAAGTAGCCATAAATCATTCAGCTGAGGTGAGGAAAACTAAATCTCTGAGCAGTCATAAATACTCGGAGACCAACCGAGCGTGCTCGGGAAAACCCGAGCAATGAGTAGATTCACTCATCACTACTGCTAACCATAGATGTAGGAGGGCTCATATTTTTGGGTAGTAAAATTTGTGTAATTATCCCCTAAAAATTAAAATCTCAAAGAACCATCTAGAAAATTTGCTCCCAAGTTTGTTGGTCCGTAAAAAGTAATTAAAATCCTTGATCCTGTGATGGTCAAACTCCAGCTCCCTTTGGGAATAATTTATTTCATTCCTCTCTGCTTAAAAGTTCAAGGGGATGCTTTGTCCTATTGAGATGAATTTAGGAGACGATCAGGAATTTGAAGTAGAACGAGTTTTGGGTTCAAGATGCGACAGCCGCCAGCTGCAGTATTTTGTTAAGTAGAAGAGTTGTGGCCTGAAAGACAACTCCTGGGTTCATGTGGTCATCTGCATGCGGATCGTCTTATACAAGAGTTCTGGCAGGATGAGGATCTCGGCGAGTCCAGTGGCTCCTCGTGGAGGGAGGTAACGTCATGCCCTGGGATTCAATCTAGCAGTCCTTTGCTCTTCTGTCGGCATCTCTGTCTGCTGAGTCACAGCAAGTTATGTCGCTGTCTGGGTGCTCATTGTCTTTTGCCTTTGATCATTCTTTTTGGGAGTGAGTGTTTTTAATTTGTTGTCTAGCTTATCCTATCACACTGCAGGTGTTACTTTTTAAGCCACCCCCTATTAGTCTTTTCTGCTGGCGATAGTCTTTAGTGTATTCCCCTTGGAGTATTTAGCCCAGTCATATAAGTGTACTGCTGGGGTTTCTTTCTTATGCTGCACTACGTGATACAAGCTACGCTCTTTTAGGAAGCCAGGTCCAAGTTGTGTTCTCTAATTTTATGCTCAGGGTTTATCCAGGTTGCGCTGAAACCACTAGGGCCTGAATTACTGGATGCTGTAGTCTGTACAGGAACTCAGTGTGGTTTGTGCAGTTTTTTCTTAGATAGAGCCTTTATCCCCGTGTTTACTACCACATGTGCATAACAGTTGTACACTGTGGATAAAGGAACATCAAGATCTCTGGAGATGAACTTGTAACCTTGAGGTTGTTGATATTTATCAATAATTTTGATTCTAAAGACCTCAGACAGTTATTTTCTCCTCTTTCTGTTTCTGTGCTTAGTGTGGCACACATACACGCAATGCAAGATTGAGTGAACTTCTCCCCTTTTTATCTGGTTTCACATGTGATTTTCATATACACCTGCTACTTGCTACAGGTGAGTTTGAATGAGTATCACATGCTTGAAACAAGGTTGATTATCCACAAATTTAGAAAGGTGCCAACAACTTTGTTTGGACCTTTTTTTTTGTCTGGACCATTTTTTGGGTTTTGTGTAAAATTATGTCCAATTTGCCTTTTTTTCCCTCTATTTCCTTTGTGTGTATTATTGGAACATTACAAAAAACAAACATGGCTATAACAAAACATGTCTAATTGCAATAGTTTTATGGCAGAAATACTTTAATGTCTGAAATTATTTCAAGGTGCAAACACTTTCACCTATGTGTATTATTAAGCAGTAATACACAAAACCCAATTCATTATTGCATTTGTGCCTATTTGGTCAAATTTTTGTTTTCCTTCTCTTTTTCAGTTGTGCTTTATTCTTTTAATTTAATCCATTTTTTATGTCTTTTTTTATATATTGGTCATTGTGAGCGGGGTCTGGGTTTTACATATATTTTCAGAAAATTCTTTAATTGCAACTTTGTAAAAAGTCACAACATTTTTGTGCAAGTGTTTTTCAGTGTCTCCAAGAGTGATTTTTTTGTATGTCTGGAATTTTTGCACACATTTTGTGACATTTTAGCAGTGCATGCAACTTTTTGCACTAAAAAAATTAAAAACAAAGATGGAAGACAACAATATAGTACTTTTTTTTTATTTTTAGCAAAAATTATAAATTACATGCACCATTTTTAGAAAATTTGGTGCAAAAAAAAAAAAGTCAATGCAAATGTTGGGCAATGCCAGCTAATGAAAAGATATGCTGCAGGTGGTCTCCTTGTTGGCTGGAGAACAACAAGTTTTACAGAATCTACATGAGGGCTGCTGACAAGTGCATAGTTAAACACAATATCATAGTTTAACAAAAGATGATAGTTTGGTGTTTTCCTTACTAGTTTTTCATTGTAATGAAATTCTCCCGGAGAACTGCGGTGAACTCGCCTCTGCACCATGAGACTTTTCCTCACTGTACTAGCGGGGATCTCACCGAGGTCACTGCAGTTCATTTGCCTGCCTGGGAATGCAGCCTCAGTGACCTGCGGTAACCTGGATTACATCACCGCTTGTCAGCAGCTCATTTATCAGTGGTTGGCCGGCCTCACACTGGGCGTAAGACAATACGCCACGTATTATACGTCCGTACTACGGCCGTAATACGGAGAAATGTTCCCAAAATATTGATCCGTAGTCAGGGTGTGTCAGCGTATTTTGCGCATGGCATCCTCCATATGTAATCCGTATGGCATCCGTACTGCGAGATTTTCGCGCAGGCTTGCAAAACCGACATCTAATGGATTTATGTGCTCAAATGTTCGGGAAAACATATATACAGTATATATATATATATATATATATGTCATTGAGACACATATATATATATTCTGTATTTAGATTTCATTCAGCGCGATATCTGTGAACAGCCGGTAATTCAATTGCCGGCTTCTCGTTTCTCCTGCACCAACCCGACAGGATATGAGACATGGTTTACATACAGTAAACCATCTCATATCCCCTTTTTTTTTTGCATATTCCACACTACTAATGTTAGTAGTGTGTATGTGCAAAATTTCAGCGCTGTAGCTGCTGAAATAAAGGGTTAAATGGCGGAAAAAATTGGCGTGGGCTCCCGCGCAATTTTCTCCGCCAGAATGGTAAAGCCAGTGACTGAGGGCAGATATTAATAGCCAGGAGAGGGTCCATGGTTATTGGCCCCCCCGTGGCTAAAAACATCTGCCCCCAGCCACCCCAGAAAAGGCACATCTGGAAGATGCGCCTATTCTGGCACTTGGCCACTCTCTTCCCACTCCCTGTAGCGGTGGGATATGGGGTAATGAAGGGTTAATGCCACCTTGCTATTGGAAGGTGACATTAAGCCAGATTAATAATGGAGAGGCGTCAATTATGACACCTATCCATTATTAATCCAATTGTTGGAAAGGGTTAAAAAACACACATACACATGATTTAAAAGTATTTTAATGAAATAAACACAGCGGTTGTTGTAATAATTTATTGTTCTCTCAATCCATCAGGAACACCCTCGCTTGGAAAAATAATAAACGCACAAGATACATACCTTCTGGTGAACCGTCTCGTCCCACGATGTAATCCATCTGAAGGGGTTAACTAATATTACAGGCAGGAGCCCTGCTAAATGCAGCTGTGCTCCGTGCCTGTAATCCCCCGGCGAATGAATGAAATGTAGGTCATTGACCTACATTTCCTTCAGTCGCGGTGATGCGCCCCCTGGTGGATGTCCTCATATGACCTGGAGCGTGGGAAAAAGTTCCCAGGCTGCAGTTCATGAGAACATCCACCAGAGGGCGCCTCACCGCGACTCAATGTAAGTACAGATCCTGCTTTCCTTTCAGCACCCGGGGAATTACAAGCACGAGCACACCGCTGCATTTAGCAGGGCTCCTGCCTGTAATATTAGTTAACCCCTTCAGATGGATTACTTCGTGGGACGAGACGGTTCACCAGAAGGTATGTATCTTGTGCGTTTATTATTTTTCCAAGCGAGGGTGTTCCTGATGGATTGCGAGAACAATAAATTATTACAACAACCGCTGTGTTTATTTCATTAAAATACTTTTAAATCATGTGTGTGTGTGTTTTTTAACCCTTTCATACAATTGGATTAATAATGGATAGGTGTCATAATTGACGCCTCTCCATTATTAATCTGGCTTAATGTCACCTTACAATAGCAAGGTGGCATTAACCCTTCATTACCCCATATCCCACCGCTACAGGGAGTGGGAAGAGAGTGGCCAAGTGCCAGAATAGGCGCATCTTCCAGATGTGCCTTTTCTGGGGTGGCTGGGGGCAGATGTTTTTAGCCACGGGGGGGCCAATAACCATGGACCCTCTCTAGGCTATTAATATCTGCCCTCAGTCACTGGCTTTACCATTCTGGCGGAGAAAATTGCGCGGGAGCCCACGCCAATTTTTTCCGCCATTTAACCCTTTATTTCAGCAGCTACAGCGCTGAAATTTTGCACATACACACTACTAACATTAGTAGTGTGGAATATGCAAAAAAAAAGGGGATATGAGATGGTTTACTGTATGTAAACCATGTCTCATATCCTGTCGGGTTTGTGCAGGAGAAATGAAAAGCCGGCAATTGAATTACCGACTTTTCACTAACACCGCTGCGTATTTCTCGCAAGTCACACTGCTGGTCCGTGTGGAATCCGTATTTTTCTCGCCCCCATAGACTTTCATTGGCGATTTTTTTGCGCAATACGGTGACAAACGCAGCATGCTGCGATTTTGTACGGCCGTAGAAAGCCGTATAATACTGAACCGTAATATACGGCTAATAGGAGCAGCCCCATTGAGAATAATTGTGCCGTTTATTTTGCGAGTTTTACGGACGTAGTTTATGCGCTCATACGTCCGTAAAACTCGCTAGTGTGAGGCCGGCCGTTCTCAGCCTGGACGGTCACATCTTAGCACCATTAAAAACTGTTTATCCCCCAGACAAGAATTAGCATGGGACAGAATGACCTACTGGTGAATGATATTGGTTTTTTTTTATTTTTGTTTTTATTACAGGAGATGAGAGCGCCGATGGAATTAGGCATTAGGAGAGTATTACTGTGTTTGTTATTTTTAAATAAAAATGGAAAGGTGTGTTTTGTTTTATTTAAAATAAAGTACTTTATTCTGGCTGTGTCTTTAATTACCATACAACTATATAATTAGTAATGGATAGCTGTCTTATAGAAATTACATTACATTACATACATTACTAATCCGTGGGCTTGATATCACCTAAAAATACAAAAGGTGATATCAACACCACAAATATGAACCACACTTGCCACCGCTACAGGGCAATTGTGAAGAGCCAGGCAAAGCACCAGAATTGGCGCATCTATTAGATGTGCCTTTTCTAGGCGGCTGCGAGCTGCTATTTTTAGGCTGGGGGGTTCAGTATCCATGGTCCCATACCAGCCTGAGGATACCAGCCCCCAGTTGTCTGCTTTAGCAAAGCTGGTTGTCAAAAATAGTGGGACCCCACACTGTTATTTTACATTATTTATTTGAATAATTACAAAAAATCAGAGTGGGGACCCTTCTATTCTTGATAACCAGTCTTACTGAAGCTGACAGCTGAGGGTTGCAGTCCTGAACTGTCAGTTTTGCCTGGCTGGTTATGAAATATACATGGAAACCCAAGCCATTTAAAAAAAAAGTGATTTATTTACAGCACTCCTATGAATACTCCCATCAGCCGCTCCTGCTCTTGCTGTTATTAGCAGCAGCAGCAGGCGTCAGCTGATGAGAGCAGTAGTCTCATCAGCCGACACCAGTGACCGGAGGTAAACTTTATACCTCCGATCATAGCAGCGTGGGCTCACACTGTGATTTGACAGCATTGGAACCGCGGCTGTCTGACCGGGCCTGATGATTTTACTGCCGATCAGAAGAAGTGTTTGCCATGCTTTCACATGCATGATAACACGACAAACACCCGGTGTTTAGGGGGGCTGAACCCAAACAGTAACACGGACTTCCTGGTGAAATCTGTGTTCGGTGTCCATGCCCGAACAGTAGGTGTTCGGTATGGACGCCGAACTTTACTGTTCAGATTAGCCCATCTGTAATTGTAACCCCTTTACAAATCACTTGCGAGGCCACATCTAGGATATGAGATCCAGTTTTGGGCTCCACATTTTAAAAAGGAAATTCAGAGAATAGAGGCAGTTCAAAGGTGTGAAACTAGATTATTACAAGGGATGGAAGGCCTCTCATATGCTGAGAGGTTGGAAAAGTTGGGCTTGTTTAGCTTGGAAAAAAGACGTCTCAGAGGAGATCTCTTTTACATGTATAAATGCATGTGTGGTCAGCACAAAGGACTGGCACATGACTTATTCCTTCCAAAGGCCATACTAAGGACCAGGGGGCACTCATTACGGGTGGAAGAAAGTTAAATAGTAAAAGATTTTTTTTACAGTTAAAGCAGTCAGACTGTGGAATGCCCTACCACAAGAGGAAGTTATGGCAGACATTATGACAGCTTTTAAAAAAGAGCTGGATGATTTCCTCAATACACAACATTGTGGGTTATAGATAATTTAAGGACAAAAAATATATAATTGTTTTTTTTCAACCTATATATCTAAGGGGTAAAATGCAGTATTCCCGCTCCAGTGCAGAGGCCGATGAAATGGGAAGAGCTAATCAATCAATTAGCACCAACTCGAATAGTAATGTTATATGTCACACATAAATAGTGACACTGTATTACACTCACACATACCTAGTTTTGAATTTATGTTTGAAGCCAATCTCTCTAATATAAAATATTTCATTACTGTTAAACAATTACTTTGCCTATGAAATATGTCTTTTCTATTTATCAGGAAAAATGTTACTTAACTTTCAGTTCCCTTTCAAAATCAGATTGGTAAAAAAAAGCATAACAAATGTAACTAGCAAAGAGAAAAAGAGAAAAAAGAATCTAGTGGCAGATTTAGTTTCCCCATGACACACTCCCTCTGCAAGCTTCAGACAGGTTTGAGGTGTAGCTAACACCAAGCGGTCACAGTCATGGAAGAACTATTTCAAGTGAATGAGCAAGAATTCAAATTAAATTAGTTTTTTATGATAATGATGGATTATATGCAGATCTACAAGCGACGCATGGCTGTAACTGTGAGATTCATATAGTTTACCAAATCCAGTCATCCAGTTCAGCAGTTTTATTATCAAGGGCCAGATCTGTGCAACAGTATAAAGTCAGATCTACAGTAATTATTTTTATTTTTTTGCCTTCGTTTTTCCCTTCCTACCCTCCCAGTTATACCTGTAGTTAAAGTAGGATTCCTTTTTGCAGGACAGACTGACATTTTTATTCATATCATTTTGTATTTCATAGAACTTTTTTTTTATTTTTTTATTTTTTTTAGAGGAGGCAAGATTACAAAAGAGTGATTTAGCATTTTCTTCTCTTCAGCAGTCGAAGTACCTGATAATTAATATATATTCTTTTACTTTTTATTGTTACGTACACAGCATTACCAAACAGATCAGAACAAACTGAACCAGAGCAGTACATATATGTCAACTGGTACTCTCTCTATATATATATATCATTGGTGATAGTGATATATACGTGCATACAAAGGAATGGCAGACCATTGGGATTACCGTAATATAATAAAACCAACGGAGAAAAAGCAGAAAAGAGGTCAAGGAAAGATAAGAAAAAATGGGAATAAAACACCTTTATTAGGAAAACAGGCGAAATGGTGGCACAACTTACAGAGGTGCCTACACATAATAAAACGCAGTAGCCCGTGGGGAATATATATGCAACACAGAGGTAAATAAATACACCAAGGGTAGAGCTGGTAGTTAAAGGAGAATAATAATGTGCATAGGTGTCCAAGTGGACAAGCCAGGTGTCAGAATGATTCTGGTGCAGGGTGCATCAGAGTATACCAAAATTGAGAGTAACCTGAAACAATAGGAATAAAGAGGGTGTATAACAATGGTGTAGGGTCATCAGATGCTGTGACAGAGAGTGTAAGTAAAGAGTAAGAAAACAGGGATGGATATATGTTCATGCCAAAGTACACTGGAAGTGTACATGCATGTAAAGGCCAAGATAAGAGTGCTGAGATGTTAGCTTATCACATACAGTCTAATGATAAGTATGTAGCCAAGATCAGTGTACCTACAAAGTAAAGGGAAGGCATGGTTACCTGGCGGTAAACTGTATGGGTGGGGCACATACCCCGACGTGCGTTTCTGCAAACGTCCTTCGTCAGGGGAGATTGTCCAGCCAGAACAGGGGGTTTAAATAGTATGGGAGCCGACAGGATAACATCAGAAGATATGCCGCTCGGAGGACCCAAAAGTTGCCGACAAGTGCGTCATGTGATTGATGACGTCGGAGCACGGTCATGTGATCCAACGTGTCAGAAACATAGAGATGCATGGGGGAGGTCAACAGCAGAGACGTGAGCCAGCGCATGTGGACAGTAGTATTGTATGGGTTAGTGGTGACCGTGGAGGTGAATAGTAGCTGTAAGCTGGCATAATGTGCGATTGTACTCAGGACTATCATTGAACTGCACAAGATGGAGGCATGGAATATGTGATTGATGAGGAGCATGAAAGCGAGAGGATAAGTATAAAAAATTTGTAATGAAGATAACGGTGAGGGAAATATGTATTGAAAATAATAGGGTGTGATGAGTGAGGTGTCAGAACGGAAGGGACAAGGAAAGGGGAAGGAGAGGGCATGTGTTAACTTACCTAGCAAATGTGTGTGATCTCAATGTGAGAGACAGTCAGCAGATGGTATATACAAGTGTCGATAAGGATATGTGAAGTAGAGGGGAGGAATGTGTTAGGGATGAGAGGGGTAGGGTAAGCAGAGTGTGAGAATATTTGTGATGAGTTTACCTGAGGAAAGTGAAGTGTGAGATGTGAATGTACACTAAAGGGGCAGAATGAATACGTGACTGATGAAAAGGGATGGTAGTTGGCTGAGGTGCCAGGAAATTATGTGATGGAATAAAGGGGCATCACGATACAGATTTAGAATTTTAGTATTTTTAGAAATTGATAAATAATATTTTTTTTACTTTTTATTGTTACGTACACAGCATTACCAAATGTATTATTTATTTCCGTACTGGGAAAAGGAGATGATATGAAATTTAATGTTTTCCATGTTTTTAGATTTTAAAACATTTTTAGCATTTTTTACTCCCTACCTATGCAACGTGAACATGCAATCAGTTGTTCAATAACCTGAAATTCTTCTGAATTTGAAGAGCATTGTCATTTTACCACAGTTCTATGAGAGGAGTAGAACCAATACAGACAAGGGGCTCTTCATCATGACAACTCATCAGCAGCTTGCAAATTAACCCACTTGCAGGTCATTAGATAACACAACATCTAAGTAGTTATAACAGCTTATCACTTTTATGACCCAGGTGCTCCAGTAGTAAAAATAATCAATACAAGGGAAGGAAAAAAGCACTACTGTAAAAAAATGCACACTACTCCTGAAAATCATAAAAAATAGCGAAAAATCTTTATTTAGCACACAAAATAGCAAGTGAAATAAAACATAATTAAAAACAGGGTACAAATACTCCATAGTCCTGAGAATATAAATAGAGGGAAAACAGCACATTGCAAGGTATGTGACCACATAAAACGCAATATGTAAAGTGTCATATGAACCTCTGGATCACTGTCACGACTGTTGTCAGGTGTTCCAGGACCAGGGGCTCCTTCCCTGTCTCTACGCTAGGGGCAACCTAGCTTGCACTGTTCCCGGGTTACTTCTGATGGTGAAAATGCCGGGGCCACGTACCTTGCCTTAGCTCCTGTATCCACCTTCAGTCTCTACCCTTCCCCCACCCAGGGAAGAAGGGAGTAGTAGTATACCATAATACACCAACCAGACTAGCAAGGAGATACGAACAGGGGTAACGAAAAATACCAAGCATAAAAATCAAACAAAAGAGGAATGCATCAGAGAGTGGACGATGGGATTAAACCACAGTAGGAAAAGAAAGGAAATTATCACACACTAAAAACATAGCAACAGTTACAGATAAATCCACCAAACGCCTTCTCCAGCAGCAACCACCAGCAACCTCCACCCATGCAGCATAAGCTAGCTCTGACAATGAGTGCTAGCCCGGACCCAGTTTATATAGGAGATGGGAGGGGGTAACATTGCACAGCTGAGAGCCTTAATGCAGGAAAGCTTCCAGAAGCTCTGAACTGAGCTGTTTAACCCCTGCACTGCTATAAAAAAATTACAATTTGAAGTGAAGAGATCCAGATTCCGTAAGTAATATCAAAAAGGCTTTATTCAAATCCATTAAAATGGTAACATAGCTGCCAAAAACATACCCAGCCAAGAATACCGGAGGAAGAGAGCCAGGTAGAGACCTGAACACGTATCAAAATATTTTTACACCACTAAATATGAATGTGATGTGCTTCAAATCAGTGCGGGAGAAGGAGAAATCAGATGCTGCGGTCTTCTGGCTCCTCTCTGTCATGGTAAACCCGTGACAATCACATTATTACCTATAAGATCCCTCCTGTCCGCTCTCAGACCCCGTCACACCATGCTCTGCCTTCCCTCTGTACATACCCAATGCAGCTAGTAATATTGTGAGAGATTTATGAAACGATAAAATAAAAATTTTCTCTACTGCCCATAGCAATCAAAGACAGTGCAGTTTTTTTTTAGCATTCTGTTAAAGGAAAATTTTAACTATACTATAATTGGAATCTTTTAGGCAGTTTCTTAAATCTGCCCCATCATTTCTAAAATGAAGTAGAAGCGCTCTCTCTCAGTAAGAGCAATCAGACGCTGTGGTCTTCTGGCGCCACACTGTCGTGGTAACCCCATGGCACACAGGGCTTATATAAAACTTCTACGTTATTTAATAATCACTTTTGCTATACTTTACAGATAAAAAATTGCCCCTGGCGAACCCATCATCCTTCTGTTCTGAGTCTTCTACTTCCTTCTCAAAGACAGAAATAGAGAAACGGTAGCCATACACCCCACTTCCCAGCTTGTTCTTTTACGCTTTCTCATTAGTCTAACTTCATGTATGCATTTCAATTCCACCCTAAGAACAGAAGATATTGCTCAATGTAGCTGTCATGGTCACGGACGAGATTCTGTTGTCCGTCCTCTTAGGGTTAATTCTGTGTGGCCTCCCTTTGAATTAGGGTGGACTATATGTACCCACCTCTGTGTCGAGATCCTCGTCAGTGATAATTCCGTTCTCGGCTGAGCAACTGACCCCGTATATCTGTGTGTACTGCCTGTTCCCGTATGCTTGCTTGTGTATGACCCGGTCTGTTTCCCGATTGATATCTGCCTTCTGATCCTGTACCTCCTGTGTCTCTCCTGGTTTGACCTCGGCTACATCCCCTGACTTTCTGCTAGTTTTTCCCTCTGATACCACGTTGCTCTCTCTGGCTTCTGACCCCAGCTCGCTTCTTACTATGCTATTTGTCTTTCCCTCCAGTTACCGCGTCATCTTCTGGTCTGACCTTGGCTTGCCTGACACTTCTCTCATCTCTGCTGGCCTGCACTAGCATCTTTGGAGGTACGGGGCATGACTCTGCCTCCAGCCACTTTCCCGGTGGTCATGTGCTGCAGGTCCTGCTCACCTACGGTGAGCTCAGAGCCGCGGGCACACGGCACGGTAGGAATCCATGAGCATCCCCAGTACATCCCGGACACGCGCACAGGCTCATGTACTGAGTCCGATGCGGTGTCCATGACAGTAACAACCTGTTGTAATAGGGTTTCTTACCCTGGATAGGACATGATTACAGAAAGTTCTGCAATATTGAACTCTAGTTATTGAGCTCACATAATATATTTAGCATATTTATCAAGTACAAGAGTTCTAGAATTCCTTTCTCTGGTTACTAGGTCTAAGCCTCATATAGCAATAAAGTTAAACTATTATCGACATAGAAAAGCAAACAATACAAATCTTAAATTTAATGTTCAAAGCATTTAGGCCAAGGGCACACACTGACATTAGCTGAAATCAGCACACATAATAGAGTTTGCTACAGTGATCAAAGCTCATCAGACTTCTCCTTAAATATTCAGCAATCTCTGTACCTCCTTCTAACAGCCTATTCAAGGTCTGTCCCCAGCTGTGGCCTAGCTCCCGAAACATGGCTGTTCCCTTCTGGAGTGCAGATGGCTTCCCGTTCTATGCCAAGTGCTGTCAAACTGACAACTGTGTCCAAGAGAAGTGAGAATTCTTCTGCCATAGGCTAAGTATCTACGAGAGGTTGAAAGGGTCACCTACATACAGTATGTGGCTTCATGCATGGAATAATGACTACTAGCTTTGCAAATGGAAGTAAACTGAAACATAAAATATAAAGAGGAATATAAAAATATCCCATAAGGCCTGAAGCACAGAGAAGAGCCGTGGGCAATCTGTGTTCTACTGTGTGCTACACTGTATGTTTGTAGATAAAAATAGTTCTGTAATAGGCCATCCAGATCATGATAGTATTTCACGTAAAATCCAACAAAAAACTCTGTATGTTTCTCTATGAGATTGGAAGCCTCAAGAACTATAGTATCACACACAGGACTCTATGGATGCATTATTTCGACAAGACATTTTTTCTCCATCTTATCCTCATCCAAGAGAATCAGATTGCACTATGCTGACACTGATCAAACTCTGAGTTCAGAGTTTGGTCAGAGTGTGAATTGCATAATTGGCCCTATTCTTTTGCATGAGAGATTCTAAGGCCATCTACACCTGCCCTAAAGTCTATTCATTGGAACCATATACGGTAGTTTCGAGGTGTTATGGCTATACTATATATGGACCCTAAATGGTGGCCATACGTCAATAAAGACTCTAAAATAAAAATCTAATTTTTTTTAAACTTCTCAATATCTTTTTTAAATTTTCACAAATCACAGTTTTCTTTATTTTTTATCTATTATTTTATTTAGTAATATCTATAGTTTTATCCTTTCCACCATTTGGTTGGCGAAGGATACATCAAACATTTCAGCAAAGTCCAGACACATTACATTAAAGAATGAATTACAGAAAATATGTGATCAGAATATAACAACCTGTAAAGAATGAATGGCAGAAAACATGATCAGAATATAACAACCTGAGCTACTAAAGGAATTTGTACAGAAAAGGCATGTTATTTGACTTTGGTGGCTTTATTACAAATCTTTGCACAACAATATCAGTATACATCTTCCATTTCACAGTAGTTCGGTACCTGAACAATGATCTAATGATGATATCGCTGCAATAGAGGATGGAGAAAAATCAGACCTTTCACTTTGGATTGTATAAATTATATTAATATACTACTGAATGCTATAATCACCTTGTTCCATGCAACAGTATGAAACAACCACATCTATGCAGAGTCTGGATTTTCCAATAAGACATTACAGGGAATCTGTCAGCAGGATCAACCCTCCTACGCCTACAGGTCATAGGAAACTGAACAAAATGATACCTTCATATCTGCTATCTGATGTCTTAGGCTAGAGAAATCCATATTCTTTTTATATGCAAATAAGATGATATGATCTATTGGCCAGTCATAGATCTGCATGAGAATCTGCCTCCAGAGCTTATTTTAAATGAAAGGAGTGTGAACCAAATAATGGATGTTAGCTCTAATTTAATTGCATATCTAAGTGTGATTATGAGAGCTAAGTGTCAGTCATTACTTGGTTAACACTTCTCACTTCCCCTTTCGATTATAATATGCTCTGGAGGCAAATTCTCATGTAGATCTGTATCCATCGATCTTAACAGCTCATTTACATATAAGAGAAATGTGGATTTCTAAGGAATAAGAAAGAAAATTGAAGCTATCAAGGTATCACGTTATTCATCTTCCCATGACCTGCATGCCCATATAGATGGCTTAGGAGGGTAGGTCCTACTGACAGATTCCTTTTAAGTGATTTCTTCAACCTACTATAGCCGATAGAATACAGTTCTCTAATTAAATAGTATGTTTGTTCTTTATCCCTATTGCTTTTACTCCAGATTAATCAATCTTGTTTTTCAAATGTAACATGTGAATTTCTGACCAAACATATAACATAGCATTTGTAAACAAGTAACTCTTAATCATTATTGATGACCTACTGTATAGGTCATTTTAAAGGCGCTTTCAAGGATACATTTTTTTTTCAAAAACAAATTTTTGTTGAACCAAACTCAATGTGCCAATGACAAAATGTCAAATCTATTGGTGATATTGTGATCACAAGGCTGCAATATTTCTGGGTGAGTGCATCTAATGCACTAAATGTGCATGAATGTATGATCATACGACATCACTAGATATTGCAATGTCGGCAGCTTATGTCATGGTTATTTATAGTGGTATTCAGTACTTGGACAAAGAAGAAGACGTTTTACATACAAAAACGCATTGTGCATTCAGAAAGTACACAGATCCCTTCACTTTTTCCACATTCTGTTGTTACAGCACTATTTTACATGCTTCCTCTTCAACCTGAACTTAAGAGGACCTATAGAGAAGAGGAGAAAATTCTCAAATGCAGGAGTTCCAAGCTTGTGGTGTTACTCCCAAGAAGGCTTGAGGTTGTAAACGCTGCAAAAAGAGCTCAAGAAAAGTTCTGAGTAATGGGTCTGAATACATAAGTACCCGAATACAGTTGTGATCAAAAGTTTACATACCCCGACAGAATTTTTGCTTTCTTGGCATTTTTTCAGAGAATATGACAGATAACACCAAAACGTTTCTCCATTCATGGTTAGTGGTTGGGTGAAGCCATTTATTGACAAACTACTGTGTTTTCTCCTTTTAAATCATAATGACAACCTAAAACATCCAAATGACCCTGATCAAAAGTTTACATACCCCCTTTCTTAATACCATGTATTGCCCCCTCTAACATCAATGACAACTTGAAATCTTTTGTGGTAGTTGTGGATGAGGTTCTTTATTTTCTCAGATGGTAAAGCTGCCCATTCTTCTTGGCAAAAAGCCTCCAGTTGCTGTAAATTCCTGGGCTATCTAGCATGAACTGCATGTTTGAGATCTCCACAGAGTGGCTCAATGATACTGAGGTCAGGAGACTGAGATGGCCACTCCAGAACCTTCACTTTGTTCTGCTGTAGCCAATGACAGGTCAACTTGGTCTTGTGTTTTGGATCATTGTCATGTCAGAACATCCAAGTACGTCCCATGCGCAGCTTCCGGGCTGATGAGTGCAAATTTAGCTCCAGTATTTGCTGATAACGTGCTGCATTCATCTTTCCTTCACCTTTGACCAAGTTTCCTGTGCCTTTGTAGCTCACACATCCCCAAAACATTAGTGATCCACCTCTGTGCTTTACAGTAGGAATGGTGGTCCTTTCATCAAAGGCCTTGTTGACATCTCTCCAAATGTGACGTTTAAGGTTGTGGCCAAAAAGTTCAATTTTGGTGTCATCACTCCAAATTACCTCATTCCAGAAGTTTTGAGGCTTGTCTCTGTGCTGTTTTGCATATTGTAGGCGAGATACTTTGTGGCATTTGCGCAGTAATGGCTTTCTTCTGGCGACTTGACCATGCAGCCCATTTTTATTCAAGTGCCTCATTGATTACAAGCAAACAGGTCACAGGTGAGGATGTTACCTTTAGTAGCCATTCAAACCCATTTGTGTCAACTTCTGTGCATGTTATTAGGCCAAAATCACCAAGGTATGTAACCTTTTGATTAGGGTCCTTTGGATGTTTTGGGTCATCAATATGATTTTAAAAAAATGTTTTAAAATAAATGGCTTCACCCAACCACCACTAACCATGAGTGGAGCAAAAGTTTTGGTGTTATCATTAGGAGTAAGGAATAAGGGGGCCATGCATACAAAGATGGTAATGAGGAGGCCATGCATACCATGATGGGGATGAGGTGACCATGCATACCAGATAGGGATGAGGGGCCACGCATACCAAACTTACTCTAGTCAATAAGTTTTCCCAGTTTTTTGTGGTAAAATTAGGTGCCTCAGCTTATATTTGGGTCGGTTTATACTTGAGTATATACAGTAACTGTTTAGTTTTTTATTGTTATAAATATGCACATATTTCTATTACCCTGATATAGTGTGGTGATTAGGGAAGGAACTATGTATAGAAAGGGAAAAGAAACATAATGTACATTTAAGAATACAGCTGTAATAGAACAGAACTGAGGTGTGTTCTACATATGTTCTAAATGCACTATATATTCACATGAAGAATATCTCAAATTATGGTCTGTCAGCACTTTAGACCCTGCATAACTGCTGACAGCACTAGGAATGCAGTTTGTACAAATCTTGGTTTTTATCCAATGCACACCGATCCTAAAAGTGCCCATAAGGTGGTCCCGAACAAAGTGATCTCTGCAGTAAATCTCTCCATCACATTCCTCAGCTTGAGTGACAGCTGTCACTCAAGAGCACAAGGGAAGCGTGGTGGAGTACTTAATTCAGACGTTGCTTCAGCATTAAGGACAGCCTTGTGGGAATTTATGGGAGAAGTGCATGCAGAATTTAGGCTAGGTCTATAATTCTCAGACAAGACGGGCAACCAAAAACATCTGTGCAACTTGTCTGCAACTTGCTGTCATAGGACTATTTTCGAGGTTTGGTTTTGTTATAAATAAACGTACAACTTGCAAATTACAGACAAGTCGCATGCAACTTGCATTGAAGTCTATGGCAAGTGAGTCCTGTGTGTGAAAATCTAACACTTGTAAACATTTGCGGCTTTGTGTCGCAGCCTCGGCAGATCCGTTTTGCAGGGTCAGACTGCTGACAGACTCTCTTTAACATGGCGTGGCTCATCAACATCTTCAACAAAAACACATTGATATATATAACTGGTTTTACATTTCGAACCTTTAAAAAAACAAGATTAGAATATATGCTACTTCTTTAAAAAAGAGAAACAAAACAAATATAAAATAGCCTAGAAAATATTCCTAGCGCATTAAAAAATTCTAAAATATTTTAGTGCAAAACGCATCAATATTCGGTCATAAACACTTGCAAAGAAAGTAACTTTAGTTTAGCTTTAATCCTATATATTGTAATGAGCAGATTATCACCTAAGTTAACAGCCTGCAAAAAAATAGACCATAAATGACAGTGACCATTAGAAGTTTGCTGAAACTTTCTATTCCGAAAGTGCCATTTCTTAATTGTTAGATAAATTCATGTCTGTACTTCTACTGTAGAGGAGCGGAGAAACTATAGATTGTTATTCCTTCCATCCTCGTCTTTGGTTTGAGCTTCAGACAAATCTTGGTTTTCATTGAGGTCTTGCTTACTTCTGTAATTAAATGCATAAAAATTAAAAATACATTTGCTGCTACCGTGATATCTAGAGTGTTTCCCTGAAAATAAGACGGGATCGGATCATATTTTATTTTTGGCTCCCAAAGATGGGTTAGGCCTTATTTTCAGGGGATGCTTATTTTTTTTTCCATAAACAACAATCCACATTTATTCTTGAACAAAAAAATCAACATTTATTCAAATATATGTAATCAAATATTCCAATATATAGTAACAAACTTGGCACGCAGTATATGAAAACATAGAGCTTCCTTTTATTGTGCATCCAGAAAAAAATATGAAAGTTTTCGGTCCGTCATAGGAGCTTCAACAGAACATTCTTTAACATGTGCTGGATATGGAGGAGCGCTCTGTAAGAGCAAGAGAGTGTCCGGATTGTAGGAGCCTGCTATAGTGGGTATGTGGTGGGGGACTGCTGGATACCGCAAGGTGAGGAAAGCGCATCAGACAGGGGCAACTCAGTTGCAAACGAACAGTGCTGTATGTCCAGGTCCATGGTGCAGGGATGCCGAAAAGCAGGAGGAGCGTTCCTACAATCCAGACGCTCTCTTGCTCTTACAGAGCGCTCCTCCATATCCAGCTCATTTTAAAGAATGTTCTGATGAAGGTCTAATGACGGACCGAAAACGTTCATATTTTTTTCTGGATGCACAATAAAAGGAAGCTCTATTTGTTCATATACTGAGTGCCAAGTTTGTTATTATATATTGACGGGTTGGACACCTGACTTGAGCACCAACAGCACCACAACTAAGAGTGCCGTGTTCTGCTATATTACCATATATTCCAATATGTCATTACAAACAACACTGCTCATACATATGTGTACATACACACTGCATATACAGTACATTCCAGCCTGTCTCCTCTTCAGTTCTTCTAGACTCTCACAGTTAAAGGACCTTTGGTAACATCATGGTCACATGATCATGAGGTCACCAAATATCCTTAAGCAGTCTTAACCTCTGAACAGAAATGTTGGGGGTCTAAGACAGTGGAGACCCTGAGAAATTGCCCAGTTCAATGCTCCCTAACACTAGCCCTGACTGTAGCGAGGCCTTCTTTTTGGAACATGGCTTGTATTTCGAGCATACTCCAAAAATCCGATAAAAACATGCTAGGGCTTATTTTCAGAGCAGGTCTTATTTTTTTGGGAAACACGGTATTTGCTGCCCTCCCTCGATGTTTGTTGACAAGACTGCAGCACCATACCACGTCTACTGAACCTAATGATTAACTGCAACGGCCACGAGCTGTGGACAAAACTTCATCTCTGTAGTCCAGTAAACCAACACTGACATAGAGCAACAGAGTGGCTGTTCTAGATGGGTAGACACTTTGGTAGAAAAATACTGTTTGATTTAGTATTTTAAAGTATAAGCAATCTTGCTCCCATTTTTATATGAAACCAGATAACCTCTTTTACCTTGTTCTCTCACTACAATTTAGTTAGTTCTTTTGACCACACTTGACAAAAGAATGAAGAAATGGGTGTAGTTAATCAAAGCCTTATTATGTGTAATAAAAAAGCAAAATTGAAGAGAATTAATTTCCTTTTTTCATCAACTCTATTAATGCAGAGAGTACACTAGCGCTTGCACAATGGAAGAGTGCTGGATGCACAAGGTATAAGTACAAGTACATTGTCAAGTTGCTACGCTGGCACAAGGGTAATGATAATGGCACAATAAACATAAAGACATGAATCAAGGACAGGGATTATTAATAACGTGTGATCTCCATTTATAATGGGAACACTAATCAAGAAACCATGAGGACAGCAGTTTCTTTAAGCACCTGAAAATAGGAAACTAGTACAATGGTCAATGGGATCATATCCTGTTGACTTAAAGAGGATATCAATAAAAGATAAAGAACCAGCGCTCCATCCAGGTGTAGCATTTCAGGTGAAAAACTTTATTAGACCATGTAGCAGCAACGTTTCGACCCGAAGGTCTTTATCAAGCATAACACATCCTGCCAGGGAACGGCTTTAAATAGCGTTGATGTCACACTTAGCACCAATCGCCACCAAGCCAAACCCCTTTACACAATATCTAATAGTTAAAAAGATATACATATCAAAATAGACATCAACTATAAACATGATAAAAATCCATCACCGTAGATGCAATCACCGCTTAATAGGATCACAAAACATAGATATATACGGAATTACATAGATTGTTTACTTTTTCATTAGCCAATCAGCAAAATGCATCGGTTATTGCCATAGAGACAAAGGCCCAATCAGAGAGAAAGCCATATCCCACCTATATGTTAGTTTGGGCCAATCGGTGTCCTCCAAAAGATGGCGCCTAAAGCACACCATGCCTATCAGAGATCGCTTACTAACAGGTGGTACATCATCCAGCCACTCACGTAACCTCTCACATGTTATACCCCTCTCATCATATCCCTGCGCCGGCTGTATCAGCCAGCGTTCACTCACCACCCATCGTCATGCCGTCGCTGCCCAGGAGTGCGCACGCGCACACCAAGCCGAGAGAGCGCACCGTGTGATGCGGTGAACTCAGTCGGCAGGTGCGCCCGCCCACACATCACGTGGCCGCATCACATGACCGAGAGAAGGTAACCTAGGTGATGTCAATAAACATAACTTAAACCGCATCGTCCGACGCAGCCTCATAAAACCCCACAGCCCGAGTCCAGCACCACCGCAGAGGTGCGCACGAGCACCCCAGCACAGAGAGTACACCACCAAGTGGCCGTGGACTCAACTGGCCGGGGCACATGTCCACACACCAGCGGTGCCACCCGACCAGGGCCACAAGGAATAACCTAGGGAACCAAAACTTTATTAATTCAATGATAGGGCATTACATTTTAAAGAATAGGGCCACCAGTCATATAACCATTAGCATATACCCATACATTGTAACATGATGGGGCAGACGGAGTAGATAGGGGGCGGATCCCCAATCCTGACCCCAACACACATCTTCCTCCATAAGTCCAGTCCCCAGTCCTCCGTATATACATAGAGCAACCTATAAGATAAATAAAGGTAAATTATATGCAACTAAAACACGGTGTGGACCAAATTAAAAACAATACCAATGTGTATAACTTGGATGAAACTATCTTACACAAGTCTGTAGATTGAAATCCAAATTGAGACCCCTTGGTTGTAGGGATCCCAACATGTAAATCCATTTTAATTCCTTCTTTTTCAACATTTGTAGCCTATCACCGCCCCTCCCAAGAATAGGGACACTATCGATGACCCTGAATCTTAATTGATTAACCGAGTGCTTGTGTTCAAGAAAGTGCTTCGGTACCGGTAACTCAGTAAGCCCTGTTCTCACAGTACTCTTGTGCTTACTGATGCGGGCCCTGACCTCCATGGTCCTCTCACCCACATAGGTGAGACCACACGGGCACACAATCATGTACACAACCCAACTTGAACTACATGTATATCTCTCCCTGAGGAAAATCTTCTTGCCAGTGTGGGTATGGCAAAAAAAAAATTCTCCCTTCAGCATATTGTTGCAGCACACACAGCCCAAGCATGGAAAGTTACCATACTTGACCATGCTCAGAGTCTTTTGAAAAGAGACTTTAGATGTTCCAACATCCGAGCGCACTAGCCTATCCCTCAAGTTTCGTCCTCTTCTGAAGGATATCAACGGATATGCCCCAAAACTAGGAACCGACGGGAGACCTTGTTTCAAAAGAGACCAATGTTTCCTAATCACTCTACCAATTTGGTTACTCGCTGGATTATATGTAGTCACAAAGGGAATACGTTCACAGGTCCGTTTAACACGGGTTTTGTTACGAATACTGTCACGGGAGCAACTGAGAGTCTTTTCTTTAAATCTTACCACCTCCCTCACTGGATACCCCCTCGTCAAAAATTTAGAACACATCTCAACCAACCGTTGGTCCACTTTGTCCTCATCAGACACTATCCTTCGAACTCTCAACAGTTGGCTCCATGGTAGAGAGTTCACCATTCTCCTTGGATGATTACTACCGAACATCAACAAACTGTTCCTATCCGTTTCTTTTACAAATATATCAGTTCCCAACTTATCACCAACCTTGTAAACCAGGGTATCCAGGAACTGTATTTGTGTCATTGAATGTGTTAAAGTAAACTGTAACTCAGAATGTATCTGATTCAAATAATGCTGAAAATCATGCAGCTCCTCCAAACTCCCTTCCCAAATAACAAAAATGTCATCAATATACCGCCACCAAGCTCTGACGTGGCGCCAGAGGATGGAATTGTACACGATCTTGTCCTCGAGTACCGCCATGTAGATGTTAGCATATGTAGGGGCCACATTGGACCCCATGGCGGTACCCCTCAACTGCCGAAAAACTCATCCCCAAAAAGGAAAAAATTCCTCCTGAGGACGAATTCAAGCAGTGTGAGGACAAGCCGTGCACACTCTGGGGCCACGTCAGAGCCCGATAGCGTACATGAGACCGCATCCAAGCCCTTCTCATGTTCAATGGAAGTGTATAAAGACACTACATCAAAAGACGCCAAAATAGTAGTCTCAGAAACAATCACATTTTCAATCTTATCAAGAAAGTCATTCGTGTATTTTATATATGACCTAGCTGACATTGCAAAAGGTCGTAACACACGATCCAAAAAGATGGCCGTCTTATTGAATAAAGAACCCCGTCCCGAAACTATCGGGCGACCCGGGGGATCACTCAAACTCTTGTGTATCTTGGGCAACACGTATATGACCGGTGTAACCGGAGCCTCAACAATCAGAAATTCAGACAGCTTGTGGTCAATAAGTCCCATGGCCAGGGAGTCACTGACCACAAGCTGCAACTCCCTCTGGAACCTCAACGTCGGATTACACGACAATCTTTCATATATAGAGACATCGGCCAGTTGCCGTAGTATCTCAGCTCTATATTTAGCACTATCCATCACCACCACCGCCCCGCCTTTATCGGCAGGTTTGATGGTTATTAATGGATTCCCGGCCAAAGCCTCAACAGTTTGTCTCTCCATGTATGTCAAATTATGTACTGTCAAGGGTCTATAGTCTTTTTTTATCTTGTCCACTTCCTTTTGTACCAATTCAATATAAGACTCTACAAAATGATTCTTACCCGGTGGTTGAAACGTGCTTTTGTTATACAAACCTACCTCACATAAAGTGAAGCCCTGTGTTGAGACCTCACCATTGGTACTATGGCTATCCACCCTATCCGAAAAATAGGATGACAGCCTCAGTCTCCTAAAGAAAGCCTGCAAATCAACCTCCAGACCTAACCAGTCCGGATTATTTGATGGACAAAAAGAAAGACCCTTAGACAAAACTCTGAGTTCAATATCCGATAGTGCAACAGATGAGATATTAACTACCAGTTCCCTACTGGTTGTTATTTGTCCTTCGTGTTCCTTGTCCGCATCGCGGTGTTCCGCCCCGTTTGTTGTCCTTGAGACGTGTTGCCACCTCCTATGTTTACGGCCACCTCTCCGACCACGTTTTCTGGAGTTGTTTTGTCTATACTCTCCTTCTCTAAAAAATGACGATGATCCTTCCTGGCTCCTCCCATGCTGGAATCATCCGTAGATTCAGAATCAGCTGTAGTGAAGCCAAAATTCAATTGTTTCCTGTTATATGATTTCTTGCGTCTCCTTGGAGCCATGAACCTCTTCCTACCACCATTGGAATGTTGGTGTTGGTTAGGACCAGATTGCCAAGGGAATACATGACCTAATTTGTAGTCATCAGCATCTCGAAACCATTTAGTTCTCTTAGTGGTTTCAATGTCATTCCTGAATTTAGACAGGTTCTCATCCATCTTGGTTACCAGGGAACCCCAATCTTGTGCTGTCAGTTGGATTTTTAATTGATCTTCCAATCCAACAATGTTCTGTTTGATAGTTACAGTCTCTGCCTTTAAAAATTCAATATTCAGCAGCATGATGTCAAATGCATACTTGTTCGAAATGGACTCAAATTTCATACAGAATTGTACGTTGTCCGGGAGCAATGTAGGTCTCAGATGTGGTCGTAACCCACGTGGAATCCTACGGACCTTGTAGTATTCCGTCAAAGTCACAATGTGAAGCTCAAAGGAGATTAATCTCCGTTTCTCATTTTCCAGCTTTCTCCTGAGCATCTCAGTTGTTGGTTTGCTCAGGAACTCACTGTCCATATTGGTATTTGATAAAATCCAAGCATCATCATCATCGGTATAAGAGAAAGTCATGGCATTCCCCAGATCACCCACATCTGGGTTAACAGTTATATCCATCATGGAGACAGGGTGCACGTCAATCCAGGTTCGAACAATCAAGAAAAAGAAAAAAGACTGACAGCACTCACAGATTTAGGGCGCCCGGTCCTGATCCAGAGAACCTCTTAAACTACAAGACTGCAGTCACTCCATGTGACTGCAGAGTCGTGATCGTGAATCTTCACATTATGCACACTGTGCGCTGCATTGATTCTCCGATGCAGGCACTGGGAATGGGTGGTCATGTTGTTAGGATGGTGGACTATGCTGTAGAGATTCTACTCCTAAAGACACCAATCACGTCTGTGTATAAAGTATCATGTGAATTGTGTTGTAGTGTGCTGTGATATGGTAATAGACCACAATAGTAACACCTTTCGGGATGGAAATTTAACACTGTATAGATACTGTAATATTATGTAAAAACACCCGCTGTACTACAGAACAAATGAGTAAGCGGAGACGTAAAGGGAGACGGGCCACGCTACAATGTGATTACACGTACTTGTTTTGCATATTTCCAGCCCCATTCCAACTAGACTGTTTCCGACCCTGCTCAATACACTTGCATTAAGCTCATCTAGTCGGACTGTAGCAGGGAGTATGCATATGCATACTTTCAGTCACATGAGTGCCACTCTTAGCACCAGAGAATTCTATCAACGTGCTGTAACAAAACACTCCGGGAGTGTTTGCTGGGGTCAAAGGTCACGTGGTTTGTGCATTGAATTCTGAGGCGACAGCAGGTTTCCAAGTTGGCTGACCTTAGGTCAGGTTTATTAAAGTGAAAGCAACATAGAAAAAACAAAACATAAAAATAAATCCTAGCCTGTCCGGCACTAACTAAACCAATACGTTGCTATCTAACAACTGGGGGGCTTCTCCCACCCAGCTAACAACACATAGTCCTTGAGCACAGCTCTCACTCACGTTTGTCTCACACAGACAGGCAATCTGTGTGCCCCAGGCTGACGATGGAAACCCCCAGCTGGTCATCCTTTATTCCTGCACTTATTAACCCCTCGGTATCCTGAAGATACTGAGCAGCCTAACTCACATAGGACAAGTACCTGGGCGAGATATATCTGCCCCCGACTATCAGACCGACATGACTCTTACATATCCCCCCCCTTTGCTCAGACCGCTGCGGTCGAGCAAGAGCACTCCTGAAACAGTGCACTCGGGACAGGGCATCAGCGTTCCCCATCTGCATCCCGGGGCGGTGCTCCACCGTAAAAGAGTACGCCTGCAGAGCAAGGAACCACCGGGTTACCCGACTATTACGGTCCTTGTGTAGGTGCATCCACTTGAGAGGGGCATGGTCCGTGACCAGCCTAAACTTCCTACCCGCCAGGTAATACTTGAGGGAGTCGAGAGCCCATTTAATGGCTAGGCACTCTTTTTCAACTACGGCATACCTCTGCTCATGTACATTCAGTTTCCGGCTGAGGTAGAGGACCGGGTGTTCCACTCCGTCCCTCACCTGTGAAAGTACAGCTCCGACACTAGTATCAGAGGCATCAGTTTGCACCACAAACTCGCCGCTGAAATCAGGAGCCTCTAGTACTGGCTGAGAGCACAACGCCCGTTTCAGGCTGTGGAAGGCCTCTTCAGCAGCCGAGGTCCATTTTACCATGACGGAACCCTTCCCTTTGGTAAGGTCCGTCAAAGGGGTAGCCATGGCTGCAAAATTGGGTATGACCCGGCGATAATAGCCGGCTATCCCCAGGAAAGCTTGTACTTGTTTCTTGTTCACTGGTTGCGGCCAGCCCTGAATTGCCTGTATTTTGTCGATCTGTGGTTTAACCACTCCTCTGCCAATCACGTAGCCCAAGTAGCGGGCTTCTTCAAGTCCAATGTGGCATTTCTTGGGGTTCGCCGTTAAGCCCGCATCTCGTAGGTCATCAATCACTGCCTGTACCTTCCGGAGGTGAGTTTCCCAGTCCATGCTGTAAATTACGATGTCATCCAGGTAGGCCGAAGCGTACTGCCTGTGGGGCCTCAAGACTCGATCCATCAATCTCTGGAACGTTGCTGGAGCTCCGTGAAGTCCAAACGGCATGTAGACATACTGGAACAGACCTTCCGGTGTAGCAAATGCCATCTTCTCTCTGGCCGCCTCTGCCAGAGGGATCTGCCAGTACCCCTTTGTTAGATCCAGGGTCGTAATGTATCGGGCTTTACCAAGCCGGTCGATTAACTCATCGACCCGGGGCATAGGGTACGCATCAAATTTAGAAACCGCATTCAGTTTCCTAAAGTCATTACAAAACCGGATGGAGCCATCCGGCTTAGGTACCAACACGATTGGACTGGACCAGGCGCTGTGCGACTCCTCAATGACTCCTAAGTCCACCATTGCCATTACTTCCCGGGAGACGGCTTCACGGCGCGCTTCCAGGATCCGGTAGGGCTTCGCATGAACTGTGACCCCAGGTTCTGTGACAATCTCATGTTTCACCAGCTTAGTCCGGCCAGGTTTTTCCGAGAAAAACTGTCGGTTCTGTAACAAAAACTGCTTAACCTCAGATTTTTGTTGTTCCGAGAGAGTCTCAGCAATCTGCACCTCCGGTACGGTAGGTGAGCAAACCGGATGGGGCAGATTCGCTGTTAGGGCAGAGCGGTCTTTCCAGGGCTTTATCAGATTCACATGATAAATCTGTTCTGGTTTTCTCTTACCAGGCTGGTACACTTTATAGTTCACTTCACCAACTCTACCTACGATCTCAAAAGGACCCTGCCATTTCGCCAGAAATTTACTATCTACCGTAGGGATCAGGATCAACACCCTATCCCCAGATGCAAATGTACGGACCTTAGCGCCTCTATCATAACTTTGCCTCTGGGCTCCCTGGGCCTGTAGCATATGGTCCTTAACAATGGGCATCAAAGCGGCAATACGGTCCTGCATTTGTGTTACATGGTCGATCACCGTTTTAAAGGGAGTGACTTGTCCTTCCCAGGTCTCTTTTGCGACGTCCAACAGTCCACGGGGACGACGGGCGTACAACAGCTCGAAAGGCGAAAAGCCTGTGGAAGACTGGGGAACCTCCCTAATGGCAAACAGCAAGTAGGGTAAAAAGTAATCCCAGTTCTTCCCATCTTTGTCTATCGCCTTCCGGAGCATCTGTTTTAAGGTTTTGTTGAACCGCTCAACCAGGCCATCTGTTTGGGGGTGATAGACAGATGTACGCAACGGATCTATTTGTAAGAGTCGGCAGAGCTCCTTCATTACCCTAGACATAAAGGGAGTCCCCTGGTCGGTGAGTATCTGTTTTGGAATTCCCACCCGACTAAACACTTGTACCAGTTCCTTGGCAATCGTCTTAGTAGCTGTGTTACGCAAAGGGATGGCTTCCGGGTAACGAGTGGCATAGTCCACGATGACAAGAATATGTTGGTGCCCACGTGCGGACCGGGGAAGGGGCCCAACCAAATCCATCCCAATCCTCTCAAATGGGACTTCTATGATAGGGAGGGGTACCAAAGGGCTACAGAACCGAGATTTAGGCGCAGAGATTTGGCACTCTGGACAGAACTCACAATAGTTACGCACATCATTATGTATACCGGGCCACACAAAACAATGTGATATCCTTTCTGTGGTTTTCTGTACCCCTAGATGTCCCCCCATTATATGCCCGTGGGCCAGGTCGAGTACCTTCCGCCGATAAGGTTTTGGTACCACTAACCGTTGTACAGTGTCTTCCCCTTTTTTCTCTACCTGGTAGAGCAAATCATTCTCAAGTACCATGTACGGGTATGCCAGCCTAGTGTCAGGTTCTACGGGTACCCCATATATCATTTTTACATTCTTCCTAGCCGGAGACAGGGTAGGATCTTTCATTTGCTCGCTGTGGAAGTCATCCGACTGGACTTCCAAATCTGGCAGGCAGGGTGCTGGATGGCTGTCTGCCTCCGCCTCTCGCTGAGTTTCCTCAGTTTCCCCCGCCATAACTGAGAAGGGGAACTGAAAGTTAGATTTAATAACCTCCCCAGCAACGTCTTCCTGTGGGGCCTCCTCTAGGGGCTCGGGACCTCCCGACGGCATGGGAGAAGATTCACGGGCACAGCTACCGTGAAGGAGCAACTGATTCTCCCACAACTGCCAGAAATGGGGAAAATCCCTGCCCAGGATTATATCCTGTAACAATGCGGGAACGAGTCCCACTTTGTGTTGCACAGACCCATAGGGAGTGGAAATCCATATGACTGCCGTTAGGTACGAGCAAGTGTCCCCATGCACACACGTTACAGAAAACTTGTCAGACGAACCAGATGGAAGTGCCACCAGACTGGCTTTCACCAGAGTCACCACACTTCCAGAGTCTAGTAATGCCACAACATTCTTCCCATCAACAGATAATTCACACAGGTGCTTCGCTGTATCATTTTGACCCGCATTCACACTCACTAGCCCTGTAACCAAAGACATGCGTTTTTTAGAGTCTGTAACGTCGCACTGCATGGGTTCAGTGGTAACAGGACAGTTCGCAGAAACATAGCCCTTCTCATGGCAGCGGAAACACCTAACAAGCCCCCTACTGAGACCACCGTCCAACACTCTCGGTCTCGGAGTGCGAGCAGTCCCGTATTCCTCCCCCACAGTTTTAGGTGATTTTCCTTCACCCGCAGTCCCTGGAACAGTCTTACCGGTTCCACGAGGAGGAGGCACGGACCGGGTGCTAGCGGTTTCGTCGGGAAGTCCTTCTGCCACGGAATAACGCTCGACCAACTCCACAAGTTGATCCGCGGTCGTGGGATTTCCTTGGCTTACCCACCTTCTCAGCGCTGGTGGTAGTACCCTCAGGTACTTGTCCAGGACAATCCGCTGGATTATTTCTGGTGTTGTCAGTACCTCGGGTTGCAACCATTTCTTTGTTAAGTAGATCAGGTCGAACATCTGAGACCGCGGCGGTTTATCTGGCTGGTATGTCCACTGGTGTACCCTCTGTGCACGGACAGCCGTCGTCACCCCCAGCCGGGCCAGGACCTCAGCCTTCAGCTTCTCAAAGTCCTGAGCGTCTTCCGGGTCCAAGTCATGGTAAGCTTTTTGGGCCTCGCCGGAGAGAAACGGGGCAATCAAATCGGCCCAACGTGTCTTCAGCCACTTCTCCCTCAAGGCCGTCCGCTCAAACGTTGTCAGGTATGCCTCGACGTCATCTTCTGCAGTCAGCTTTTGCCAGTATCGACTCACATGGATCCTTCTGGACTCTGCTTCCGGGTCCACCTCAGGCATGCTCACCAGGCGCTGCGCCACCTGTTGGAGAAGCTGGCGGTCTGCACCCGTCATGTCCACTAACTCCTTCAGCTGTCAAGCGATTAGCTTCATGCTGTGCGGCAGTGGCCTGCTGCTGTACGGCAGTGGACTGTACTAGGGCTTTCACCACGTCTTCCATACTGTCGCCTGTGCCACGTTTTTGCCCGCGTTCTCCACCACAATGTAACAAAACACTCCGGGATCGCCTTTGCTGGGGTCAAAGGTCACGTGGTTTGTGCATTGAATTCTGAGGCGACAGCAGGTTTCCAAGTTGGCTGACCTTAGGTCAGGTTTATTAAAGTGAAAGCAACATAGAAAAAACAAAACATAAAAATAAATCCTAGCCTGTCCGGCACTAACTAAACCAATACGTTGCTATCTAACAACTGGGGGGCTTCTCCCACCCAGCTAACAACACATAGTCCTTGAGCACAGCTCTCACTCACGTTTGTCTCACACAGACAGGCAATCTGTGTGCCCCAGGCTGACGATGGAAACCCCCAGCTGGTCATCCTTTATTCCTGCACTTATTAACCCCTCGGTATCCTGAAGATACTGAGCGGCCTAACTCACATAGGACAAGTACCTGGGCGAGATATATCTGCCCCCGACTATCAGACCGACATGACTCTTACAGTGTGATGTGCAGATACACAATTCTGCAGTCACAATGTAACTGCAGACTTATAGTTTTAGTCCAAACAAGCCCTGTAAACATCTTTTCACCCAGCTCACCCCAGCTAGGCCTCCCGGGAGGCACAGATCTGCAAGGAACCACAGATCTGCAAGGAACCACTTGTGGAAATGAAAAGAGGAGATGACCCAGCTTCCAAGCTTGCAAAAATTTATTGGATTAAAAATTAAATTCCATCATGAGTGTAGGTACAGCTACGTGCTTCGAACATCCACTATGTTCTTTAACAAATCTTTGTTAAAGAACGCAATGGATGTTCGAAAAGCATAGCACCGCTGCATGACCAGCTCTATCCTGGCCTACTGTATTCTCACCAATCCCTTGTAGATTGTGAGCCTTCACGGGCAGGGTCCTCTCTCCTCCTGTACCAGTTATGACTTGTATTGTTTAAGATTATTGTACTTGTTTTTATTATGTATACCCCTCCTCACATGTAAAGCGCCATGGAATAAATGGCGCTATAACAAAAAAAAGTATAATAATAATAATAATAATAATAATGATGGAATTTAATTTTTAATCCAGATAATTTTTGCAAGCTTGGAAGCTGGATCATCTCCTCTTTTCCTTTCCACAAGTGGTTCCTTGCAGATCTGTGCCTCCAGGGATGCCTAGCTGGGGTGAGCTGGTCTATCCTTTTTCACAATCACCCTATGTTGTGCCCTCCATTTGCCTCCTGCAGCCTGCTCTGCTCAGAGGAGAGTTTCTTTCTACCATGGCAAGTCTAAATTTTGCCTCCTGTGGCTTACCTATCCCACAGCACAGGAAAGCCAGTGGAGTTGAGATTAAGAAGCCTGAGGAAAGGAACACTGATCTGAGCAGAGGCGGCAAACAAAGGGCACAGGTATGGTAATGTATATGGTCAGGGCCGGCGTCAGCACCCGGCACACCTGGGCAAGTGCCGGGGCCCTGGCGAGACGGGGGGGCCATTTATGGTAGTACACTCACTACATCCCTGCTGTGTGCGTGACTGTCTGTGACTCATCCGACATCACCCCCGGCGCCTGACGGTGCCTCGGCTGCAGGGGGCGTAGTCAGAGCTCTGTCTGAGGCTGAGCCGTTTCGCCGGCCCCTGGCGCTGCACAGCTGCAGTAGCAGCAGCGCCAGCAATACTCACCTCCGCCGGCCCCCCTCACCATGGATACACTCACAATACACTTCCGGGCGACGCTGGGTCATCTGTTACTTCCGGTCGGCTCATCATCCTAAAAGCAAGAAGACAGAGAGAGCCCCACGTCATCCAGCTCCAACGTCCACCATCCAGGACATGAGGACAGGTCCAGGCCAGCAGCGGCAGGCGGCAGCGCCGAGCAGGAGAAGACGAGCAGCAGCTGCAGTGAGGACGGTGCACCCTCTCCTGCTGTGTCCACAACGAGGGCGATGGACGGCCGGCGAAGCAGTGAGTGAGTCAGTGACTCGTCTGCACTTTGCAGGGGGGGAGGGGGGAGGAATATGGGATGCAGCCTGCTGCTGAGCCTGTCTGCTGCGTGACTTGACCGAGCACTGACCCTTTTACTTTCAAAATCTGATCTCAGTCAGACAGCCAGTGTCACCCATTTTAGGTGTTGCCTTATTTTATATACTACGTCACAGGGCTGTGCTATTACTACGTGCGCTGTGTGTTATATACTGCGCATGGGCTGTGTGTTATATGCTGCACGTGGGCTGTGTGTTATATGCTGCGCGTGGGCTGTGTGTTATATGCTGCGCGTGGGCTGTGTGTTATATGCTGCGCGTGGGCTGTGTGTTATATGCTGCGCGTGGGCTGTGTGTTATATGCTGCGCGTGGGCTGTGTGTTATATGCTGCGCGTGGGCTGTGTGTTATATGCTGCGCGTGGGCTGTGTGTTATATGCTGCGCGTGGGCTGTGTGTTATATGCTGCGCGTGGGCTGTGTGTTATATGCTGCGCGAGGGCTGTGTGTTATATGCTGCGTCACGGGCTGTGGGTTATATGCTGCGTCACGGGCTGTGGGTTATATGCTGCGTCACGGGCTGTGGGTTATATGCTGCGTCACGTAAGAAGTTAAATCTGGCATTGTACTATACTTTTTTATTTCTTATCTGTGCATCATGAATCGTGGTATGTGTTAAAGGGGGGGGGGGGGGCCCACTGAGACACGTTCGCCCGGGGCCCTCAAAAACCTGGAGCCGGCCCTGTATATGGTAAAGTCACTTTTCTTTCCTAGGGTACAGGGTCAATGTATGCAAACTCATGCATATATTAAAAGTGACCCACATGTCTATTTATACTTTAGTATATAGGAACATTGAAACAAGGAAACACATGGATATTTGAAGAAAAAAGACAGAAGCAAATAGCTCATTATCGGGGGGCATGGCGATGTAGTGGAGCAAGAAGGACGTGCTAGGCTGGAGCTCCGATCATCCTGAATAATAACCCGCCATTATCTTACCCAAGAGGCTTTCTTCGGGTATCGCTGCATTCCCCTGGGCACCTGGAGGCGTCCGGCTCCCGAGGAGGTCCGAACCTCGGCTCTGGTCGGATATAAATCGGGGATACCCAGGTGGAGGGCAGCGTCTGCAGGAGGCGTGTTGTGAACTCTGTTTTCGGGCTCCCTCTTGTGGTCACTGGTGGTATGGTGTGACTTTTGCTTTGGGCTCCCCCTGGTGGCTTTGTTTGTTATCCTGCTGGTCTCTGGCTATCAGCTGGTTCGTTATCCTCTGGGAGGTTCCTATATAGCTCTGTTTCTCTTTCACTTGTTGCCGGCTGTCGATGTAATCAGTGCTACTCAGATTCCTTCTGACTACTTTGCTCCCAGTCCATCCAGGACAAAGCTAAGTTTTGTTTGCTCATTTTTTGATCAGCAGTGTTTATCATGTTTTCTTGTCCAGCTTGCTAAAATGTGATTTCCTCGCTTGCTGGATGCTCTAGTGGACTGAGTTTCTCCCCACACACCATTAGTTGGTGCGTGGGTTCTTGTAATCTCAGGATGGATATTTTTTAAGGGTTTTTTATTGATCGCATAGACCCCTGCTCTATTTTCTGCTTTCTAGTACTAGTGGGCCTCTTTTGCTGAATCTGATTTCATCCCTACGTATGTGCCTTCTTCTTATTTCACCGTTAATATTTGTTGGAGGCTTCTATATCTTTGGGGATTATTTCTCTGGAGGCAAGCGAGGTCTTTCTTTCTCTTTCGGGGTAGCTAGTTCCTCAGGCTGGCTCGAGACGTCTAGGAATTTTTTAGGCACGTTCACCGGCTACCTCTAGTTGTTTTGGATAGGTTCAGATTTGCGATCAGTCCAGCTACCATCTCCCTAGAGCTTGTCCTTAGTTTATTCACTTGCTGGTCTATTCGTGATCCTCAGCCACTAAGGATCATAACAGTACAGCCGGCCAGTAAAGTGTTAATTGCATGGCAGAAGCAGGAGAAAAGAAGCCTTGAGAATTTTTTTTTTTTTTTGCTGTGTGTCTAGCTGCTGTGGCTAGCTTCTCTCCTCCTCTTAATCTTGGTGTGGCTCTGAGTTCAGCTGCTGACATGGATGTCCAGAGCTTGGCTTCCAGTCTGGATCATCTTGCTGCTAGGGTTCAAAGTATTCAGGATTTTGTTGTTCACAGTCCTATGTCAGAGCCTAGAATACCTATTCCGGAGTTGTTTTCTGGAGATAGATCTAGGTTCCTGAATTTTAGGAACAATTGTAAGTTGTTTCTTTCTTTGAAACCTCGTTCCTCTGGTGATGCCGTTCAGCAAGTTAAGATTATCATTTCCTTTTTGCGTGGTGACCCCCAAGATTGGGCCTTCGCATTGGCGCCAGGGGATCCTGCATTGCTTAGTGTAGATGCGTTTTTTTTTAGCCCTTGGATTGCTCTATGAGGAACCTAATCTTGAGAACCAGGCTGAAAAAACGTTATTGGCCCTCTCGCAGGGGCAAGATGAAGCAGAGGTGTACTGCCAGAAATTTCGGAAATGGTCGGTGCTTACTCAGTGGAATGAGTGTGCCCTGGCTGCTAATTTCAGAGAGGGTCTTTCTGAAGCCATTAAGAATGTCATGGTGGGGTTCCCTACGCCTGCAGGTCTGAATGAGTCAATGACTCTGGCCATTCAGATTGATCGGCGTTTGCGGGAGCACAAACCTGTGCACCATTTGGCGGTGTCTTCTGAATAGACACCTGAATCTATGCAATGTGACAGAATTCTGACCAGAAGTGAACGGCAAAATTATAGACGGCAAAATGGGTTGTGCTTTTACTGTGGTGACTCATCTCATGTTATCTCAGCATGCTCTAAACGCAAAAAAAAGGTTGATAAATCTGTCACCATTGGTACTTTACAGCCTAAGTTCATTTTGTCTGTTACCCTGATTTGTTCCCTGTCATCTTACCCGGTTAATGCTTTTGTAGATTCAGGTGCCGCCCTGAGTCTTATGGATTGGTCATTTGCCAGGCGCTGTGGTTTTGATTTGGAGCCTTTAAAATTCCCTATTCCACTAAGGGGAATTGATTCTACTCCATTGGCTACGAATAGACCTCAGTACTGGACACAAGTGACCATGTGCATGACTCCTGTTCATCAGGAGGTGATTCGCTTTCTTGTACTGCATAATTTGCATGATGTCGTCGTGTTGGGTCTACCATGGTTGCAGACTCATAATCCAGTCTTGGATTGGAAAGATATGTCGGTGTCAAGTTGGGGTTGTCAGGGAATTCATGGTGACGCTCCTGTGGTGTCTATTGCTTCGTCCACTCCTTCTGAAGTCCCTACGTTTTTGTCAGACTACCAGGATGTATTTGAGGAGCCCAAACTCAATTCTCTACCTCCTCATAGGGATTGTGATTGTGCTATAAATTTGATTCCTGGTAGTAAGTTTCCTAAGGGACGACTTTTCAATTTATCTGTGCCGGAGCATGCTGCCATGCGGAGTTATATAAAGGAGTCTTTAGAGAAGGGACATATTCGCCCGTCCTCATCCCCTCTTGGTGCAGGATTCTTTTTTGTGGCTAAAAAGGATGGTTCCCTGAGACCCTGTATTGATTATCGCCTTTTGAATAAAATCACGGTCAAATTTCAGTATCCTTTGCCATTGTTAACTGATTTGTTTGCTCGCATTAGGGGGTCTAGTTGGTTCACCAAGATAGATCTTCGTGGTGCGTATAACCTTGTGCGTATAAAACAGGGTGATGAATGGAAAACTGCATTTAATACGCCTGAAGGCCATTTTGAGTACTTGGTGATGCCTTTTGGACTTTCTAATGCTCCTTCAGTCTTTCAGTCCTTTATGCATGACATCTTCCGTGAATATCTGGATAAGTTTATGATTGTGTATCTGGATGATATTCTGTTTTTTTCGGATGATTGGGAGTCTCATGTTAAGCAGGTCAGGATGGTCTTTCAGGTCCTACGTGACAATGCTTTATTTGTGAAGGGCTCAAAATGTCTTTTTGGAGTCCAGAAGATTTCTTTTTTGGGTTTCATTTTTTCTCCTTCTACTATTGAGATGGACCCAGTCAAGGTTCAGGCTATTCATGACTGGACGCAGCCCACATCTGTTAAGAGTCTTCAGAAGTTCTTGGGTTTTGCTAATTTTTACCGTCGCTTCATAGCTAAATTTTCTGGCGTTGGTAAGCCTTTGACGGATTTGACCAAGAAGGGTTCTGATGTGACTAATTGGTCTTCTGCGGCTGTGGAGGCCTTTCGGGAGCTGAAGCGTCGGTTTTCTTCGGCTCCGGTCTTATGTCAGCCAGATGTCTCACTTCCCTTCCAGGTCGAGGTTGATGCTTCCGAGATTGGAGCAGGGGCTGTTTTGTCGCAGAGAAGCCCCGATGACTCTGTGATGAAGCCATGTGCTTTCTTTTCAAGAAAGTTTTCGCCTGCCGAGCGGAATTATGATGTCGGTAATCGGGAGCTGTTGGCTATGAAGTGGGCATTTGAGGAGTGGCGACATTGGCTCGAGGGAGCTAAACATCGTGTGGTGGTCTTGACTGATCACAAGAATTTGATTTATCTCGAGTCGGCCAAGTGGCTGAATCCCAGACAGGCTCGTTGGTCGTTGTTTTTCTCTCATTTTGATTTCATGGTCTCGTACCTGCCGGGTTCGAAGAATGTGAAGGCTGATGCTCTTTCTAGGAGTTTTGTGCCTGACTCTCCTGGAGATTCAGAGCCGGCTGGTATCCTTAGAGAAGGGGTGATTTTGTCTGCCATCTCCCCAGATTTGCGACGTGTGCTGCAAGAGTTTCAGGCGGATAGACCTGACCGCTGTCCACCGGAGAGACTGTTTGTCCCGGATAGATGGACCAACAGAGTCATCTCCGAGGTTCATTCTTCGGTGTTGGCGGGCCATCCTGGAATATTTGGTACCAGAGACTTGGTGGCCAGGTCTTTTTGGTGGCCTTCCTTGTCGCGGGATGTGTGTTCCTTTGTGCAGTCTTGTGGAATTTGTGCTCCTGCGAAGCCTTGCTGTTCTCGTGCCAGTGGTTTGCTGTTACCTTTGCCTGTCCCGAAGAGGCCTTGGACGCACATTTCCATGGATTTTATTTCAGATCTCCCTGTCTCTCAGAGAATGTCTGTCATCTGGGTGGTGTGTGATCGTTTTTCTAAGATGGTCCATTTGGTGCCCTTGCCTAAGTTGCCTTCCTCCTCCGAGTTGGTTCCACTGTTTTTTCAAAATGTGGTTTGTTTGCACGGGATTCCTGAGAACATTGTTTCTGACAGAGGATCCCAGTTTGTGTCTAGATTTTGGCGGACCTTTTGTGCTAAGTTGGGCATTGAATTTTCTTTTTCGTCGGCCTTCCATCCTCAGACGAATGGCCAAACCGAGCGAACTAATCAGACCTTGGAGACTTATTTAAGATGTTTTGTTTCTGCTGACCAGGACGACTGAGTTACTTTTTTACCGTTGGCCGAGTTTGCCCTTAATAATCGGGCTAGTTCTGCTACTTTGGTTTCTCCTTTTTTTTGTAATTCGGGGTTTCATCCTCGTTTTTCCTCGGGTCAGGTGGAGCCTTCTGACTGTCCTGGAGTGGATGTTGTGGTGGATAGGTTGCATCAGATTTGGAATCATGTGGTGGACAATTTGAAGTTGTCACAAGAGAAGGCTCAGCTCTTTGCCAACCGCCGTCGCTGTGTGGGTCCCCGACTTCGCGTTGGGGACTTGGTGTGGTTGTCTTCTCGCTTCGTTCCTATGAAGGTCTCCTCTCCTAAGTTCAAGCCTCGGTTTATCGGTCCTTATAAGATTCTGGAAGTCCTTGGCCCTGTGTCATTCCGTCTGGACCTCCCGGCATCATTTGCTATTCATAATGTGTTCCATCGCTCGTTTTTGCGGAGGTATGTGGTACCTGTGGTTCCTCCGGTTGAGCCTCCTGCCCTGGTGCTGGTTGAGGGAGAATTGGAGTACGTGGTGGAGAAGATCTTGGATTCTCGTGTTTCTAGACGGAGGCTCCAGTATTTGGTCAAGTGGAAGGGCTATGGTCAGGAGGATAATTCTTGGGTTGTCGCCTCTGATGTTCATGCGGACGATTTGGTTCGTGCCTTCCATGTGGCTCATCCTGATCGCCCTGGGGGTTTTCATGAGGGTTCGGTGACCCCTCCTTAAGGGGGGGGTACTGTTGTGAACTCTGTTTTCGGGTTCCCTCTTGTGGTCACTGGTGGTATGGTGTGACTTTTGCTTTGGGCTCCCCCTGGTGGCTTTGTTTGTTATCCTGCTGGTCTCTGGCTATCAGCTGGTTCGTTATCCTCTGGGAGGTTCCTATATAGCTCTGTTTCTCTTTCACTTGTTGCCGGCTGTCGATGTAATCAGTGCTACTCAGATTCCTTCTGACTACTTTGCTCCCAGTCCATCCAGGACAAAGCTAAGTTTTGTTTGCTCATTTTTTGATCAGCAGTGTTTATCATGTTTTCTTGTCCAGCTTGCTAAAATGTGATTTCCTCGCTTGCTGGATGCTCTAGTGGACTGAGTTTCTCCCCACACACCATTAGTTGGTGTGTGGGTTCTTGTAATCTCAGGATGGATATTTTTTAAGGGTTTTTTATTGATCGCATAGACCCCTGCTCTACTTTCTGCTTTCTAGTACTAGTGGGCCTCTTTTGCTGAATCTGATTTCATCCCTACGTATGTGCCTTCTTCTTATTTCACCGTTAATATTTGTTGGGGGCTTCTATATCTTTGGGGATTATTTCTCTGGAGGCAAGCGAGGTCTTTCTTTCTCTTTAGGGGTAGCTAGTTCCTCAGGCTGGCTCGAGACGTCTAGGAATTTTTTAGGCACATTCACCGGCTACCTCTAATTGTTTTGGATAGGTTCAGATTTGCGATCAGTCCAGCTACCATCTCCCTAGAGCTTGTCCTTAGTTTATTCACTTGCTGGTCTATTCGTGATCCTCAGCCACTAAGGATCATAACAGAGGCGGCGGCCATTTTCTTGCCACACACCTGAAAAGTGGAAGACACGGAGCGCGGGCATTCGGCTCAGGATGAGCAGGCTGAACACTTGGAGGTACGAGAGGAGGATTGCACGGTATGAGCCCTGAGAGACGGGCCCCACGCTCCCCTCATTAATCACATAAAGCGCCGGCCGACTCCCAGCGCTTGCACTAATATATGTGCTTCTCCCCTCTGCTCCCACTGCCCGGACCACGGCTGGACTAGCTGGTGATCCAGCTTATTACTTGTCACGCTGGGATTACAGTAATCTTTTATTACACTGCCTAGAAGAGGAAACTGCATTGGATAGAGATAAATAAGGAGTGGTGTATGCCACATTACATGCTGAACTCCTTTGGCTCTCAGCCTTGCTTCCCTGGCCCCCCCTCCCCTGAGGCCATAATTGTAACTGTTGCAACAACTTACTGACTCTGCAGGGCACTGTTTTGCAAAGAGCTTGCAAGCTATATAGTGGCTTTGAGAACAGTTGTTTATACTACTATACGCTGGCACGACAGGCTTATAATGTCTATATTCTACTAAAGTGTATTGCAATCTCAAGACTTTAACTATGCACCATTCAAGAAACTCAAGTGCATCTGAAAAGCTGAAAAAATAAGTGCGACCTGACCCCTCTGAGAACCTGCGACCGCATAAAGACAGCTCATCTGGGGTCAAATCTACAGGCCAGCGGAAAAACCACACTTCTAATAGTGGGTAGGGAGAGGAACAAGAGGATTTAACTTTAAAACAGGCATCTGAACAGCTGATGCAAGCTATATCCTTAACTAGGACATCCCTGTCTGGGAAAATAGAGGAGGTACTCTCTGAGGTGGGACGCCTCCAGCAAGACATGCAAACCATGAGTGGCCGGATTACGGAAGTTGAATCACGGTTATGCATATCCTTTTTCTTAGTTTTTCTTGATAGTCTTTCTCATATGCATATGGTTGATCCCTGACTCACTTATGCTTTGTGGTGCCCGCTACTTTCTTTATATACTTGAATCACGGATATCTCGCCTGGAAGACAATTCCATACCTATGTAGGCTAAACTGACCAAAGTATCTGGCTCTATAAATGCTTGGAAGCAGAAGGCGGATGATCTAGAAAACAGATTACGTTGAAACAATGTCCTTATTATTGGGTTGCCCGAACGCTCAGAAGGTCAACAACCTGAACAATTTTTGGAGAATTGGCTCAAAGATATTCTAGGGAATTAATTCTCCTCAACTTTTTCTGCGGAGAGGGCCCACAGGGTTTCTACAAGGCCTCTTCCTCCGGGCACTCCACCGAGACCCTTTTTGGCGCGTATTCTCAACTGCAGGGACAGGGATGCTATACTTCGCAAGGCAAGGCAAAAGAGCCCCATCAAATTTAACAATGCCACTGTTTCAATTTTTCCTGATTTTTCATTGGAACTTCAGAAGCAACGGGCTCAATTCATGGAGATAAAGAAGCAACTCAGAGAAAAGAACATACTCTACTCAATGATCTATCCAGCCTGACTTCAAATTGTTTATGAGGGCTCCACTTCTTTTTTTGCATCCCCAGCGGAGGCTGAGGAATGGATGCGCTCTTATGTAGGGGTGGGGGGTGGGAGGGAAGAAATCCTAAATTGTTTGACGTCTCTATATTTGGGTACATTGGAAAAGGAACTTCCTCATCGTGGGGTTTTTCTTCCCCTCCTTTTTCTCTTCCCTTTATTTTTTGGTAATCGAAGCTCTTTCCGCTAACATCCAAGATAACACCTATACCGGACTCTATGTTCAGAGATGGTACCCTCTTTATTAGACTGCGATAGGAGCATGAAACTCTGCTCCCTTTTGAAGCATTTTTTGCTTTTTCTTGTTCAAAGTTTGTCAGTTATTGTTGTTTTTTTTTATAGAAATTGCTGCCATGATTTTCTCCATTATTTGTTTATTTGTAAGAAAGGTGATCAGTGTGATGATGCATATTATGTTTGGATGAAGGGGCATGGCATCTGATATTACATGTATGACTTGGAATGTGAGAGGCCTCGGAACACCTAGAAAGAGGGTTAAAGTATTTTCTCAGATACGTCGCTATCACCTCCATGTTATAGCTCTGGTTGAGACACATCTGACTAGGGACTCAGCTCGTTATGTGCAAAAGCCCTGGGGGCAGTGGTCTGTACATGCATTCCACACCCGTTACTCTAGAGGGGTTTGTTTGCTAATTCACAAAGATGTTAGATGGGAGGTTAGAGAGGTTCGGAGGGATCCAGAGGGACGCTTCATATTTGTACATGCGACTGTGAACTTGAAAGACTTTGTTATAATGTGTATATACAATCCCCCTCGGCTAATATGTCAGTCATTAAAAAGGCGGTGAGCTTTGCTTTAATTTATCCAGACGCACATGTTATGTGCATGGGAGATTTTAATTTGGTTATGGACGATTGCTTCGATAGGCTCAGATTGGACAGCGTGGCCTCGGAGGTGACTTCTTCTCCGTCTCGGGTATCACTACTTATGGAAGGTACTGGTTGGTCAGATTTATGTAGAACGCACCATCCAGATGTTAGAGAATTTACCTGTCATTCATCCGTTATACGTACTCTGTCTCGGTTAGATTACATATTTGGATCCAGTAATTTGGCGATATGGGTGGGGGAGGTGAAACATGGGAGTAGAGATCATATCCCAATAATTCTTAAACTTAGATTTAGTCATACGAGAAGCAACATAGTTTGGAAATTAAACCAATTAAGGCTGAAACTGATAGGGCCCAATGACAGAACTGTAGATCAGCTGGACTGTTTTGTCTCATCCCATCCAGACCCACACAATATTAATATTTTTTGGGATGTTCTTAAAGCATACCTGAGGGGTTGTTTATCCTCTACAATCTCATATATTAAACATAAGACCTCACAGGAGGATGACAATTGGAGAGGCGTCTGAGAGACTCAGAAGCAGCCTACATAGCTAATCAAACAAGTGCAAACAGAGCTGAATGGTTACTTTCTTATAGACTACATGGCCAATATACTGACACTAAATCTAAGCGTAAGCTGTTTTTTACTCAACAGGCATACTTTGAACTAGGAAACCAGTCTAGTAAACTTCTAGCATTTATGGTGCACCAACACAACGCATCTAACACTATACTTAAAAACCGGGAACCAGATGCTTCAATAGTTACTTTGACAGATGGCATACTTCAATGTTTTCATAACTATTATAAAAAATTATACAGCTCCAAGGGGGACTTTGATACTTTGGATTGTCTAAATTATTTATCAGACATAGAATTCCCTACTCTGAGTCCAACACAACAAGCTTTCTTAGATGCAGATTTTATTCTTGAAGAGATAAATGTGGCCATAGCAGATTTGGCTTCTGGAAAAGCACCGGGTCCAGATGGATTTCCCATAGAATTATATAAGAAATACCGAGACATTCTAGCGCCAATTCTTTTGAAAGTATTTCAGGGGATTTGGAGGGGGGGTTCCTTACCAGACTCCTATTATGAAGCAACTATTATAGTTTTAAAAAAGATGGGAAGGACCCTCTGAAGTGTGGATCATATCATCCCATTTCCTTAGTAAATGTGGACTACAACATTTTTACTAAAATTCAGGCCACTAGGTTAAATATGGTAATATTGGACATAATACACCGAGACCAGACTGGATTTATGCCAGGTAAGAGTACGTCTATTAATATCAGGAGAGTTCAGTCAATAGCCCAATATAGTTCGTTGGTACTAGAGAATAAGTGGGCCATGGCCTCGCTGGAAGCGGACAAGGCTTTTGACTCTCTTGAATGGCCTTTCCTATTTGCATGTATACAGAAATATCGATTTGGTCCTAAATTTCAAAAATGGATTCACGCAATATACTTGAAACCAAAAGCCCGGTTAATTATTAATAATTCTGTATCTGAAACATTCTCCTTGGAAAGGGGAACATGTCAGGTTTGCCCTCTTTCTCCGGCCCTCTTTGCCCTTGCGATTGAAGCACTAGCGATACGTATGAGATCCACTCCAGCTATTCAGGGCATTAGAATAGCAGGCCGCACAGACATTATTGGTCTATATGCGGATGATATGGTAGTATTTATGGATGAAGTAGAGGAGACACTGCCACATGTGATCACTACTATAGAAGGATTTAGTACGCACTCCGGGTTATACATCAATTGGGATAAATCTGCTTTAACCCCTTCCCGACATGTGACGGTATAGTACGTCACATGTCGGGACCCCCGCTTTGATGTGCGCTCCGGCGGTGAGCGCACATCAAAGTCGCGACATGTCAGCTGTTTTTTACAGCTGACATGTGCGCGCAATAGCGGCGGGTGAAATCGCGATCACCCGCCGCTATTAACTAGTTAAATGCCGCTGTCAAACGCAGACAGCGGCATTTAACTACCGCATCCGGCCGTGCGGCCGGATATGAGCGCATCGCCGACCCCTGTCACATGATCGGGGGTCGGCGATGCTCCTCCATTGTAACCATAGAGGTCCTTGAGACCTCTATGGTTACTGATTGCCGGTGGCTGTGAGCGCCCCCCTGTGGTCGGCGCTCACAGCACACCTGCATTTTAGCTACATAACAGCGATCTGATGATCGCTGTTATGTAGCAGAGCCGATCGGGCTGTGCCTGCTTCTAGCCTCCCATGGAGGCTATAGAAGCATGGCAAAAGTAAAAAAAAAAAGTTTTTAAAAATGTGAAAAAAATAAAAAAAACATAAAAGTTTAAATCACCCCCCTTTCGCCCCAATCAAAATAAATCAATAAAAAAAAAAAAAAAAACACACATATTTGGTATCGCCGCGTTCAGAATCGCCCGATCTATCAATTAAAAAAAAGCATTAACCTGATCGCTAAATGGCGTAATGAGAAAAAAATTCGAAACGCCAGATTTACGTTTTTTTGGTCGCCACGACATTGCATTAAAATGCAATAACGGGCGATCAAAAGAACGTATCTACACCAAAATGCTATCATTAAAAACGCCAGCTCGGCACGCAAAAAATAAGCCCTCACCTGACCCCAGATCACGAAAAATGGAGACGCTACGAGTATCGGAAAATGGCGCAATTTTGTTTTGTTTTGTTTTTTGCAAAGTTTGGAATTTTTTTTCACCACTTAGGTGAAAAATAACCTAGTCATGTTAGGTGTCTATGAACTCGTAGTGACCTGGAGAATCATAATGGCAGGTCAGTTTTAGCATTTAGTGAACCTAGCAAAATAGGCAAGCAAAAAACAAGTGTGGGATTGCACTTTTTTTGCAATTTCACTGCACTTGGAATTTTTTTCCCGTTTTCTAGTACACGACATGCTAAAACCAATGATGTCGTTCAAAAGTACAACTCGTCCCGCAAAAAATAAGCCCTCACATGGCCAAATTGACGGAAAAATAAAAAAGTTATGGCTCTGGGAAGGAGGGGAGCGAAAAACGAAAACGGAAAAACGGAAAAAGCTCCGGGGGTGAAGGGGTTAATGCCTCTCTCCCGCATTCCAACATATCATCTTGAAATGTTATTCCTATTACCCTAATTTTAAATACTTGGGAATAATTATATCAAAATGCAGTGGACTTGATCTACAGCTCAATATTTTCCCGTAGCTAGACCTAGTCAAGCACAAGTTCATTGTTTTGAGTAAATTACCGTTGTCAGTTTCTGGACGCATAAATCTGGTTAAAATGATACTACTTCCGAAGCTCAATTATTCCCTCCAACATAGTGCTGCATCGGTTCCTAAATCCTTTTTCTCAAGCTTAAACTCTCTAACGTCGTCCTTTATATGGGGGAAGGCTAGACATAAGCTTAAGTTATCTGCCCTACATAGATCTAAACAAATGGGAGGAGCGGCGCTACCAGACTTTTTTCTGTACTATTTGGCCGGCTAACTTAGAGCTAGTAAATGGATGCCTGGGGGTTGTTTACCAAACTTAGAGAGCCATTTGGCTCATGTTGCAAGGATTGATTGCCCATTGGGTTTTTTAGAAATAAACCTAATTCCCCTAAATTACTACCTCTACTCCGGTTGGCGCGATTGATTTGGAAACAGGTAAAAAAAGTACTCCACTTTGATGGAATTGTAGCCGAAATGCCATTATGGAATAATGAATATTTCCCAAGGTTATTGAATCATCCATCAGCTCAGTTCTGGATGTTATATGGTGTTTCTTCAATTAATGATTTATATGAGCAGGGCGTTCTGATGTCTATTGAACAAATGCAAATTAAATATAATGTCCCTAAATCCCAATTGTTTTGCTCTTTGCAGCTTAGTACCGCGATCCAATCACATATGTACTATATAACTGTCTAAGGGTCACTTCCGTCTTTCTGTCTGTCTGTCACAGAAATCCCAAGTCGCTGACTGGTTGCGGTCAAACGGCCATGACCAATCAGCGGCGAGCACTGTGCGGCCGCTCCCTACTCCCCTGCCATCAGGGCCCACTCCATACTCCCCTCCAGTCAGCGCTCACACAGGGTTAATGGCAACGTTAAAGGACCGCATTATGCCAAGGTGTAACGCAGTCTGTTAATGCTGCTATTAACCCTGTGTGACCAACTTTTTACTATTGATGCTGCCTATGCAGCATCAATAGTAAAAAGATCTAATGTTGAAAAAAATAAAAAATCATTATATACTCACCTTCCAGCGCCTTTCCCACTCCTCGCGACGGTCCGGTCCATGCATTGCGGTCTCGTGAGATGATGACGTAGCAGTCTCGCAAGACCGCTACATCATCATCTTGCGAGACTGCACTGCACTCTTGGGACCAGAGCATCGCGAGGAGCATCGGTAAACTCCTGGGCTGGATCCGGGGGCCGAGGGAAGGTGAGTATATAACTATTTTTAATTTTAATTCTTTTTTTAACAGGGATATGGTGCCCACATTGCTATATACTACGTGGGCTGTGTTAGATACTGCGTGGGCTGTGTTATATACTACATCTCTGTGCTATATACTATGTTGGCTGTGCTATATACTACGTGGCTGTGGTATATATTACGTGGCTGGGCAATATACTACATTGCTGTGCTCTATACTACGTGGCCTGGGTTATATACTGCATGGGCAGTGTTATATACTACGTCTCTGTGCTATATACTATGTGACTTTGCTATATACTACGTGGCTGTGCAATATATTACGTGGCTGTGCAATATACTACGTGGCTGTGCAATATATTACGTGGCTGTGCAATATACTACGTGTCTGTGCTATATACTACATGGCTGGGCAATATACTACGTGGCTGGGCAATATACTACTTGGCTGGGCAATATACTATATGTCTGTGCTATATACTACGTGGCTGTGCTATTTACTATGTGGGCTGTGCTATATACTACGTGGCTGGGCAATATACTACATGGCTGTGCTATATACTGCGTGGCTGTGTTATATACTAGGTGGGCTGTGTTATATGCTACTTGGCTGTGCTATATTTCTCTGCTGTATCTGTGCATCATGAATCGTGGTATGTGTTAAAGAGGGGGGCCCACTGAGACTCTTTCACCCGGGGCCCTCAAAAACCTGGGGCCGGTCTTGGCTTCACTGATTGGTCACGCCCGACCACGAACAATCAGCGACAGGCGCAGTCCACCCGCGAATTGGCACGGAATTTGAACCACGCTTCGCTAATTGGTCACGGCCAGCCGAATCCTGTGTATAAATTGCATTATTCTGAAAACTTCATAAATAAACTACATACATATTCAAGAATACCCGATGCGTTAGAATCAGGCCACCATCTAGTACACAGTATAAATGTGACGCAACAAATATCATCCTTCCCATTGATAGGGATCCTTAAGGCCATGTGCACACGTTCAGTATTTTTCGCGTTTTTTTCGCGTTTTTTCGCTATAAAAACGTGATAAAAACGCGGAAAAAACGCTAACATATGCCTCCCATTATTTTCAGTGTATTCCGCATTTTTTGTGCAAATGTAGCCTTTTTTTCCGCGAAAAAAGCGCATCGCGGAAAAAAAAGCAACATGTTCATTAAAATACGGAATTGCAGGGGATTCCGCACACCTAGGGGTCCATTGATCTGCTTACTTCCCGCACGGGGCTGTGCACACCATGCGGGAAGTAAGCAGATTATGTGCGGTTGGTACCCAGGGTGGAGGAGAGGAGACTCTCCTCCACGCACTGGGCACCATATAATTGGTAAAAAAATAAGAATTAAAATAAAAAATAGTCCTATACTCACCCTCTGATGGCCCCCGAAGTGTTCCCGCCTCTGTGCTGCACGCTGGCTTCGGTTCCTGACTTCCTGTAGCTGGTGTGCGGTGAAGGACCTTGCCGAATGACGTCACTGTCCTGTGATTGGCCGAGACCGCTCACGTGACCGTGACGTCATGGAAGGCCCTGCGCGCACACATCAGCTATAGGAACGGACGCCGGTGAGGAGATCTGATGTCTGCGGGTGAGTATAAGCATTTTTTTTATTTTTTTTATTATTTTTAAACGTTCTATCTTTTACTATAGATGCTGCAAAAGCAGCATCTATAGTAACAAGTTGGTCACACTTGTCAAACGCTATGTTTGACAAGTGTGACCAACTTGTCAGTCAGTTTTCCAAGCGATGCTACAGATCGCTTGGAAAACTTTAGCATTCTGCAAGCTAATTACACTTGCAGAATGCTAAAAAAACGCAAAAAAAACGGAAAAAAAACGCAAAAAAAAAATATGCGGATTTCTTGCAGAAAATTTCCGGTTTTCTTCAGGAAATTTCTGCAAGAAATCCGCAACGTGTGCACATACCCTAAGTCGCAGGGACTCCGTGGTCTTATCTCTGCACTATATACATATATGTTATCCACGGGCGCTGACTCTGCTTTACTTCCAATTAAAGAAAAGTGGAAACTTCTGGTTCCTGATCTTCAAGATGAGGACTGGGAAACAATTCTTGAGTCCCCAACCAAAGTATCCCCTTCGGCTAACAATAAAATGATCCAAATGTATATGATACACCAATCATACTTAACCCCGTTATGATTATTCAAAATAGGGTGGTCTCAATCTTCAGAATGCCTTAGATGCCATTCAATGGATGCAGATTTTATACACATGATATGGGGTTGTCCAATTATCCTATCTTTCTGGAAAGAGGTGACTTCGTTGTTGTCCTCCCTTGTACACATTCCAGTTCCTTTGAAACCATTAGTGTGTTTATTTGGAGTTTTGGAGGAAGAGATATGGGGACATCATGTCCAAATTTTTTTGAGAGAGACACTTTTCTTAGCAAGGAAAATGATAGCCTTACGTTGGATGGACAACACACATCCATCTCTCAGAGCCTGGGTGAAGTTGGTAAACTCAGTCATACCTTATGAACGAACTTTATACCAGAATCGGGGCTGTTTAGGGAAATGTAATAAAATTTGGGATGTATGGAACTCGTCGTACCTCACTATGTCATCACACGGGTAATGGCCTAGCTCCAATTTGATAGAGTTTAAGGTGGATTTGGCATCAGCTCGCACTACGTTCTAATACTGAATTACTAATGGGATGGAGATTGTTATGGCAGTAGGATTGTTTTAAGTTTTAAGCTTTAAGTCTTAAGTAACTACTTTAGACATACTGTAATATCTTGAGCTAATTTAATTGTTTTCTTCATAGATATTAGGATGACTGTATATGTTCTGATCTGAATATATGCCAACCATGTATGTCTTAATTTTGTTGTTGTTTAATAAACAAATTTAAAAAAAAAAAAGCTCATTATCCACACTGGTAAGGAAGCAAAAGACTAGTCTATCATTTATTGCAGGTATCATTCTATACTTACTTCTCTCGGTTGAAAACAATGAAATCTCTCTCCACGGTATCTAAATGTTCTTGCAAATTGCCATTCTTCAATATTACAAAGTACAATCCAGGTAGGAGAGCAATAAAGAAAAGAATAAAGCATTTAATAAGCTAAAAACGACTTCTCCAAGCATACAAATATCAAAATAGATATGTAGCCAATTTTAACTTAAAGGGGTTGGTCACTATTTTATAAGTCTCTTGTTTTACTTGAATAAATAACATCCTGTTACAAATCCTTCCATAACCTGAGCTGCTCTCTTGGTCATGTAATCTCTGGCAGGAATCTGACAGGTGGGCGTCGCTTGCTGTGTGGATGGGCGGGGCTCTAATCAGTAGAGCTCACACACAATCTCTTCCTGTAGCCACAGCTCTGCCTCCAAGCTATTATATACCCTCTCTCCTGTAGGCATATAGCTTGGAGGTAGAGCTGTGGCTACAGGAAGAGACTGTGTGTGAGCTCTGCTGAATAGAGTCCCGCAACACTAATGTCAGGGATCTTAGATGACACCACTTCAGCACAGCATTTAATCCCTTAATGACTGCTGATACACCTTTTAATGGTGGCAGTTAAGCGTACTTATTCCTTAGAACTGCTTTTTAATGGCGCTGAGAAATAAGGTTATAGCGCCCCCAGCGTCGGGCCGGTTTTTACCATCCCCAGTGTTGCGATCACTGTTATTCACCGAATAATGGCGACTGCAAAAAATAGTCTAATTTCCCATTTATTTCTCTCTCCTCTGATATGATCTAGCACATCAGAGGAGAGAGGTGAGAGAAATGGGGTCGTCTGAGCCCCTCCGGTACTTCTGGTGTCCCCTGGCTCTGTCCCCCAGCCCTCGGCGTCTTCTTCCAGGAACAAAATGGAGGGCACATGCACAGTGTGCCCCTCAAGCTTTGCCGGCTGGCACCCGGCAACAATAGGAGATTTTTCCTATTGCTTCAGTTTGATCACTGTGATATGGTCTATCACAGTGATTAAAATTAAAAAAGTAAATCAAGCACCCCTTTATGACTTTCTTAGTTAGGTAAAAATAATGAAATAAAAAAAGGTATTTTTAAAAAACATTTCCATTAGGGTTAGGGTTGGGGCTAGGGTTAGGGTTGGGATTAGAGCTAGGGTTATGGTTGGAGCTAGGGTTAAGGTTGGAGAAGGGTTAGAGTTAGGGTTGGGGGTTAGAGCTAGGGCTAGGGTTGGACTAGCGTTGGGCTAGGGTTAGGGTTGGGGCTACGGTTAGGGTTGGGGCTATGGTTAGGGCTATGGTTAGGGTTGGGGCTATAGTAGGGTTGTCGATAGTGTTGGGGCTAAAGTTGTATTGGAATTAGGGTTGTGTTGGGGTTAGGGTTGTGGTGTTGGGGTTAGGGTTGGGATTAGGGTTAGGGGTATGTTGATGTTAGGGTTGGGGTTAGGGCTGTGTTAGGGTTGGAGTTAGAATTGGGGGGGTTTCCACTGTTTAGGTACATCAGGCGGTCTCCAAACGCAACAGGGTGCCCACCATTGATTCCAGCCAATTTTCCATTCAAAAAGTAAAACTATGCTCCCTCCCTTCTGAGCCCTGCCATGCGCCAAAACAGTGGCTTTCCTCCACATACGGGGTATCAGCGTACTCAGGAGAAATTGCACAACAAATTTTGTGGTCCAATTTCTCTTTATACCCTTTTTTGTGAAAAAAGTAAAATGTCCATTTTTTCCTTCCACATTGCTTTAGTTCTCGTGAAGCACCTGAAGGGTTAATAAACTTCTTGAATGTGATTTTGCACACCTTGAGGGGTGCAGTCTTTAGAATGGTGTTACCTTTGGGTATTTTCTGTTAGATTGACCCCTCCAAACTGACTTCAAATGTGAGGTGGTCCCTAAAAAAATGGTTTGTAAATTTTGTTAGAAAAATGAGAAATCAGTGGTCAACTTTTAACCCTTATATTGTCCTAACCAAAAATTTTTTTTTTCCAAAACTGTGCTGAGGTGACGTAGACATGTGGGAAATGTTATTTATTAACTATTTTGTGTGATATGATTTAAGGGCACGCAAATTAAAAGTTTGAAAATTGCTAAAGTTTCAAATTTTTTGCCAAATTTCCGTTTTTTTCATAAATAGACGCAAGTCATAGCGAAGAAATTTTACCACTAACATGAAGTACAATATGTCACAAAAAAAGTCTCAGAATCATTGGGATCCATTGAGGTGTTTCAGAGCTATAACCTCATAAAATGACAGTGGTCAGAATTGTAAAAATTGGCCTGGTCATCAAGTACAAAATTGGCTCTGTCCCTAATGGGTTAAAAAAAAAACTCTCTGGAGTGGTGCTTTAAAGATTCATTAGTTAATGTCCTTTTTTACCAGAAAAATAATGCAACATGCACAGAGTGATGGAAACAGACGTACTCCATGAGATTAAAACTGAACTGACACACTCGGATATACTAAAGCAAGTCTGTCATATGAGTGTATGGGTAGTGACTGAAGAAATGGAAAGTGACAAGTCGGTAAGCTTGCAATCGTCACCATTAACAAAACTGGATATGTAATTCATAAGTCATTGTGAAGGAAAGCCACTTTCAGTTAATAATAGAATGGTAAACTGGAATTAATTATCTTTTGCTGATCATTTACAAAGTAATTAATGTTTTGCTTATGGAATAGAATTAAAAAGCACTTAAGTTAAGTGGCTTCATATCTATCTTCAGGAATTTAAGTGTTCCCAATGTAATTTACTTGTCCCATTCATCAATGTCTCCATATTGGAACCTGGCCCCTAATGTAGCTGCCAAACTGAATCAGACATCTGTAAAAAGTCATGCAGAAAAAAAACCTGCCGATATTTACTGCAAACTGTAATTAGTAGTGGTAAGTATGGTTTGTACAGTTATCGCAAAGACAACCGGCAAAAACACCCTCGTGTAATGACAGTGCATCATGGCTCATGTGTTTCAGAAACCTAGATTTTGTTATTAGGGGCTCAAGCCACCTTTATTCTGTTAAACATATTCCTAGAAAACAGTTTTTTTCTCTTACCGTTGTTGTACGACTTTTTCCATTATCCTTCACTTTTTTGGCCAGTCTCTTTTTTTTCTTGTGCAAAGGCTTTGATTCTAGTATCATCTCTTCAAGTTCAAATGTTGGATCACAGTTCAGTCGTCCTTTCTGGTTATATAACAGATAAAAGACAATTAATAATTTGCAATGTTATCCTTCATTCTATTGATGGTAGTACCAGATGTCAGACCCATGCTGATCATCACTGTGGCATATGCTGCTAGTATGAAAAATCTCTGATAATTTAGAGTAATAATTTATATCTTAAATACCTAGGGCCCCGATTCATAAAAGAGAATACGCCAGAATTGTAAATTAGAGAGGATATCCGGAATTTAAAAAAAAATAGTATGCCTGAGCATTACAGCCATGTAGCTGCCATGTAGGTAGGCAACTACCTCTCTGTTGAACCCTGCGATAATCAATGACCACTCCTCCCAGAGATTCAGCTACTTCCTTAGCAGCAATTTCTCTTCCTGTTGACAGGGCGGGACTACTAGAGTCATGCTGATTTACAGCCAGCTTTCCCCAATTAGGCAGAGGGTAGGCAACTATCAATCAACATGACACCAGTAGTCCCACCCTGTCAACAGGAATATAAACTGCCTTTCTGTTGGCATAACATCAGCGGAAGATTGTGACAGCTCTGTGCCAGCGGAGAACGGCGCCAACCACAACAGGCAGGTAGGTAGCAACTACCTGCCTGTTAGTGCTTAGGCACATTTTTTTATTTTTTTTAAGTGCACACCCAGAGATACCGGACAATACATTTTATTAAACACCATATAACGTCATGATGGAAAACAATTAAATCATGACAACCCAGTAGATATGTATTAATCACTGTGCAACAATAAAATGCAATAATAATAAACTAATATGAACATGGAGGCACTAAAATAGATAATAGTCAATATTATATCTCATAGTAAAAACTAAAAAGGAAGAAAGGAAGTATCCAAACAAGGGATTAACCAAAGTATCTCCCTTGTTTGCATACTTCCTTTCTTCCTAAGTTGTTACTTATGATATGATGTAGGTTGATACTGAGTGATGCCCATCATTGTCATTTCATATTTCACAGTATGTTGTAAGAAGTTAAGTATGTCTGAACATGTATAAAATACTGAAACCATAAAGAAGCAATTTTAACAGCTCTGATAAGGAATATTGCTGTAGTAGCATTATGAGCACAACTGTAAACTCTGATCTTACCGTAGGTGTAAATTCTGGAATCATTTTTTTCTGCAGTACTGCATCCCAGTTAATATCTGATAAACTTGGAAAGTTCTGGATGTCAGTGAAGCATGAAAAGCGTTCCTCTGGATTTCTGTCTAACAACTGCAATATATAAAACATATATCAATAGGATTTCCATACGGGTGCAACTAGTAACATAATCATGTGTGATCACTTCATCAATGACTATCTTCAGAGCAGAAGGTGGTATCTTTGGATCTCTCACCAAAGGAATTAGATGCAGTCATATGACCCAGAGTAAACTGATATGTTGAGAATTTCTTTAAAAGTGAGCACCAAATAATACTAGCCAAACCTAGTCTGCCCAACACTCTCTAAGAGAAACTATAGACAAACTTGTTTAAAGCGAACCGGTCACCAGGATTTTGCTAAGTAAACTATAGGCATTGTCAGGTTGTCACTGTTGCACTGATTAAAATGATACTAGAGTTGAAAATAATCCGTCTTGTGGTTCTTGTTTAATATTTGTTTGCAGGTTTGAGTTAATGAGATTCTAGTGCTTCGGGGTGACCTGTGGGTGGTTCCTTTTTTGGTGCTCTGACCTTATCATCATCCTTCTGAGCTTAAATGACAGGTCACTCAACCTTCAGTGACCTGCGCCCTACTTTAAATACAGCAACTGTGCATTTAATACTGCGGTATTCTAAAAAACTTTTTGGCTCCAACAAAATGACTTCGGCCCATGCCCAATAGCTTCTATTGTCAAACAATGCTCTCAATCTGATTTGCACCAGCGCCGCCCACTGTGTTCCAAAGATCAGTCCGGGAGCGCACATGCAGCGCCCCAGAGTCCTGGTCGTTGCAGTACTGACGCTCCGCCGCTAAGGGGAGTGATGGTACTTCTGATGGCACTTAAGGAGTTCACCTGACCAGGTATCACAGTCACACTTTACACTTCACACTCTGGCCACCAGGGGGAGCAAAGGGTTCTATGTATTAGGCGACTCCTCACAATCTGGTAAAACTGGGGGCTGGATAGGAAGTTAGTCAGAAGCTGACTGGGTTGGATCCAGGCCACATCCTGTGGCAGAGGGTGTTGCAGGGGAAGATTCAGGGGGGTCTCTGTCAGGGGTGGGATCCTGACAGTGGCCTAGCGAACAGAACAGAACGTTATGGAGCCGCGCCTGCACTTGAATGCGGTGTCATCCTAAGAAAGGAAAAGAAGCAAGGTTTACTGTGGAGAAGTGAGAAACGAGATCGCAGCAAAAAGGAGATAAAGCCAGTAGGAGTCGTGCCGTAAGATCAAGGCAACATCCTACTGAGGCGCGTAGCCGGTGGCCGGAACGCCAAGGAAGTATTAGGCTCCAAGCAATACTTCAAACAGCAGCAGGACAGTTAATTTTAGGTTGGCTGTCTCACCTAAATCACCTAAGCAGACATAGGGGGCAACTGTGGGAGAGGGGCAACGCTAGGGTCCCGGAAGAACTCCAGGCCTACCCGTCATACGGGTGCGTCCTAGCCATATCATCTGGGGGATGGAGAAAGAACATCAGAAGAGATATGAGTTGTGAGAGAAGAACATCAGAATCAGACACAACAGTTGTGAGGACTATTCCGTGGTGCTCAGCAGGGAGGTACTGCAACACACAGGCGCTAGAAGGAAGGCACTGATTTCCACCTGTAAAGGAAACCCTGGATGTGCCTTCGGACCGGCTGGTCTCAGCCAGCCCTGTTAGCAGTACTCTGGATTAAGGATCCTGAAGCCTTCAGTAAAGAGGTAAAGAGACTGCAACCCTATGTCCTCGTTATTCATCGCGACTTGCACCATGCACCACCATCACATCTTTCATTGGACGCCCCTTAGCAGGGTCACGGACCAGGTCTAGCCACCGTGACAACCCCAGAACTGAGACAGAGAGGCCCGGTAAAGAGTACCCCATGGCCCTGCGTCTGGGGGCGCTCCACACACAAAAAGAGAAAATCATCACCACTGATCATAGAAAAGCTCCAGCACTTGTCCTCGGAGCACATAGGGTGGCGCATGCACATATTGAGAGCATCGCTTGCCGATAGATACTACGCCAGAAGCACCATTTTGCTGGACAAAATTTTTTTTTTAATATCACAGTATTAAATTGCAGACACAGTATTTAAAGTAGGAGGCAGGTCACTTAAGGTGCCGTGACCTGTCATTTAAGCCCATAAGAATGACGAGGCGAGAGCACAAAAAAGCCCCTCCCACAGGCCCACTCCTGAGGACGAGCATCTCATTAACTCAAAACTGCCAACACAGATTAAACAACAACCACAAGACGGATGTCTTCAACCCAGATATAATTTTAATCAGCATAACAGCGCCTACCTGACAATGCGTGTAGTTTACTTAGCAAAATCCTGATGACAGGTTTACTTGAAGGCAGATGCAGTCCTGCATGCACAGTGCATGAGTGCCTATACTGTACCTCCTGAGGGCTCAGATTGCTCGTATAGGCATACCAATGGTTTTATACCATACATAGCATGCTCCACTGAATGTAGTATGTATGAAGCTATTCTTCATTAAAAGCATTGTTTTAAGGGGAGAACATCTCAATAAGTGCAATGCCTGACACAGCCAGATAAAAGCCACATGGCAGCAAATTATTGAACCTGAACCTGGAGACATAGAAAGTATTGTTAGGCCCCAAAGAGGTCTATCGGTGGTTCTTTATGGTCCTGTATAATTCTAAGGCTATACTGAGCCATCCAAATCCAATAATATGGATGTAAATCAGTTCTTAGATTCATGTACATGTTGCATCTAAAAGGAAATCATCCATTTTTGCCCATTGCTCAGGAGTCTGTTTGTTTCAGTGCGGCACCTCCACTCAATTCTTTATTACCGAGGAAAACATGGTGATTACACTGTACGTTTTTTTACATTTTAGTTTGGAGAAGTCTAAAAAAAAATGAACAAAAATCCATCAAACCACATGCTGTTTTCTTTACCGATAATCTATACTGTGGCTTTACTTGTTTACGTGCGGGGAACAATGGTGTTTTCAGTATGTGACAAGGTAGATTGTACGGCTTTGATGTGAATGATACATAGGCAGGCAGTTGGGACAAGTAAATGTTCCGGGCTCCCCAGGTAATTGTAGGAAATAATCTGTTTTGTGATTATGTGAATTACACAGCTGAGGAAAAGACACAGCAAAAGCCATAAGGAAAATGACTGGAAGAATAAGGAGCTGGAAACATTAAATGAAAATTGCTGTAAACTTCACAATGGCAGGTCAGTGTGACTGCTGCAGATGGAAAACACTCACTGGATGGAAAACCAGCCAGATCCTTCAATGCTTACAAAATACATAGCCAAGAATAAGAATCTCTTCTACTAATTGTTCTATGTGAGGGGTACAGTCCAGAATAAAGAAGAGGTTCAGGTGAAACCTAAATAAATCCTCTGCATAGAGCAGAATCTGATAGTTCTCCTTGTGTTACAGTATGCTGTGTAAGGCCGGCGATTTCCATCCATGTCGGCCTAATATAGTTGACCTGAAATATTGCTACGACAAATACTGTATGTGGTCTATATATGAAATACTAAAATGACCTACCTACAGAGTTGTGCCATGAATAGAAAAAATAAGTTGCTGTCTTTTGTGTATTCCCTGTAATTACTGTATGGACAAAACTGCAGTGAAAAATTGCAGCAATTTGTTCGAGAAAAGCCCAAGGACAAAAAAACATGTTTTACTACAAATTACCTACTGGTACATGACCGTTTATGCCAACGCTAATATTTTGCTGAAGAGGTCCTGCACATTAACTCAGGGCATTGACTGACTGCCTCATTTACCGTGATGCCCAAAATACACAAGCAGAGCTCCATGTCCAGACCGCACGGAAAAAAACTACCTCCTCAAAGATGGCACCGCCAGCGCCTGCGCAGGAGCATCTATCAGATTGCCGATAGATGCTACTGCCCCGGAGTGGCTGGCTCCATCTTAGTGGAGACAATTTTCTTTTTACTCTAGTAAGATGGCTCCTGCGCAGTAGCATCTATTGGTGTTTGCAGATAGTTGCTACTGCGCAGGCGCCCCTGGCATCTCACAGGAGGCTTTTTTAAAAAAAAAATGACTTTACTTCAATCATCAAATAAAACAATTTAACACACATTGCACATGCGATCATGCTGCAGCACAGGTGATTTTTTATTTACTATATATAATATTGATTATAGTGGAAAAAGATTTTTCGGAGGTGCTTCCCTCTTGTAACTGGAATCCCTAAAACTCCTTGATTCTGGAACAGTCTCCAGGTGGTGTTCCAGAGTAACAATATTACACTCGAGTGTTTAAAATTAAATTTATTCTAAAAATATTTTTTACGTGCTCATGCACTAACATAAAAAACACAACACGTTTCTGCTCTGAATGAGCCTTCCTCAGGTATATGAAGTGATGTGGTATATAGTTTTACATACAACCCCATCAGATGTGGTCATTTTAACCAGTATGTCTGCTCCGACCTGACACTATCTGTAGGTTACTGTGCACAATCCTGCTGACAGATTCCCTTTAATGAATATAAGGCTAAATGTTCGAGCTGATTCAGCATAAGCATGTAAGTGGAAAACTGTGAGAGTATATTGTAGATCATATTATTTAATGTACAGTTATATTCTTCACACTTTATCCTGACAACTATGGGGTAAGCCAAACAATAAGTGGGATGCCAGGACTGTGGTCTGTTTATGAAATAATATACTGTACATGCTCAGTCACAGTCTTTCACTTACAGACAGTAAACTTGTCAATCAGTCTCACATTCCAGGCCACTTCCCCAGTTCCTCTGTCATGCTCATTCTCACATTGGCAGTTTACTGCGGCACTCTATTCAGTATAGATTCATCTCTCTCTCCATTTTTGCTTCATGTCCTCACACTCACAGCGCACACTTGACAACATTTCAGAACAACACAACTTTGTCCCTTCTCTGGTGTGCCTGGGTTTGCACCAACTTCTGTACTCTGCCACAATCTGTCATCACCACTGTCTCTCATGGAGAGTCCACGCTCATACTCGTTACTTCTCTGGCAGTCTCACAAAACTCAAGCTCTCTCGCTACGCTGCCAATACCCAACAGTTCAACTATGCTCTAACCCACTTGTCACTCAGTCTCAAGGTATTTGTCACACTGTGAAGGTCTTCAGTTAGGAAGAGGGGCCTCAAACTGTCCCTGGAGCTTAGACCCTAACTATCCCTGTCCCGGGGTACTCTAGAAGGTAGAGGGGACTGTTGTGAACTGTGTTTCTGGGCTCCCTCTGGTGGTCACTAACGGTATTGTGTTAGGCATGTCTTGTTGCAGGCCTGAGCTCCAGCTGTGTCGTTAGGCAGCGGGTGTTCCCTATTTAAGTCTCCTCTGGACTCAGTCTCTTGCCTGGCATCGTTGTATCCAGACCTATATGGTCTCCTCCGGATTCCTTTCAGTCTGCCTCATGCAAGAAAAGCTAAGTCTGTTTTGTACAATTTGGATCGTTTGCATTATTCAGTGTTTTTGTCCAGCTTGCTTTACATTTGATTTTCTGACTCGCTGGAAGCTCTAGGGGGCTGATATTCTCCCTCCACACCGTCAGTCGGTGTGGGGGTTCTTGAATGTTCAGCGTGGATGTTTTTGTAGGGTTTTCTGCTAACCGCATAGTCCACTATCTATTTTCTGCTATTTAGACTATTGGGCCTCACTTTGCTGAATCTAGTTCATCTCTACGTTTGTGCTTTCCTCTTGCCTCACCGTTATTATTTGTTGGGGGCTTTCTATATCTTTGGGGTTCAATTTCTCTAGAGGCAAGTGAGGTCTTATTTTTTCCCTCTAGGGGTAGTCAGTTCTCCGGCTGGCTCGAGACGTCTAGAACCACCGTAGGCACGTTCACCGGCTACTTTTATTTGTTTGTGTTAGGATCAGGTATGCGGTTAGCCCAGTTTCCACCTCCCTAGAGCAGTATTTATATTTTTGCTATCTTGCCAGAATATCAGACATCCTCTGCCATTGGGATCATAACAGAATGCCAGGCCAAAAGAAAATGTTTAATGCATCGCAGAAGCGGGATTAAAAAGAAGTTCTGAGTTTTTTTTTTTTTTTGTTGCAGTTTGCCTAGCTTCTTCCATCCCCTTTTTCTCTGAGTGGCTGAAACTCTGCTGCAGATATGAATGTCCAGACTCTGACTTCTAGTGTGGATCAGCTTGCTGCTAGGGTGCAAAGCATTCAGGATTTTGTTATCCATAGCCCTATGTCTGAACCAAAAATACCTATTCCTGAGCCGTTTTTTGGAGATAGATCTAAATTCCTGAATTTTAGGAATAATTGTAAATTGTTTCTGTCTCTGAAACCTCGTTCCTCTGGTGATTCCGCTCAGCAAGTTAAGATTGTTGTTTCCTTCTTGCGCGGCGACCCTCAGGATTGGGCCTTCTCTCTGGCGCCAGGAGATCCTGCATTGGTGAATTTTGATGCGTTTTTCCTGGCGCTTGGTTTGCTTTATGAGGAGCCTAATCTTGAAAATCAGGCTGAAAAAATGTTGCTGGCTATTTCTCAGGGTCAGGAAGAAGCTGAGGTATATTGCCAAAAATTTCGGAAATGGTCCGTGCTTACTCAATGGAATGAGTGTGCACTGGCCGCAAATTTCAGAAATGGTCTTTCTGAAGCCATTAAAGATGTGATGGTGGGGTTTCCTATCCCTACAGGTCTGAATGATTCAATGGCTCTGGCCATTCAAATTGATCGACGTTTGCGGGAGCGCAAATCTGTTAATCCTTTGGCGGTGCTGTCTGAACAGTCACCTGATTCTATGCAGTGTGACAGAATTTTGACCAGAGCCGAGCGACAAAATCATAGACGTCAAAATGGGTTGTGTTTCTACTGTGGTGATTCAACACATGTTATCTCAGCATGCTCTAAACGTTTAAAGAAAAAAGTTAATCCTGTCGCCATTGGTACTTTTCAGCCTAAGTTTATTTTGTCGGTGACTTTAATTTGTTCATTATCTTCTTACTCAGTTATGGCTTTTGTGGATTCTGGTGCTGCTTTAAGTCTGATAGATTTGTCGTTTGCCAAGCGCTGCGGTTTTGTCCTGGAGCCTTTGGAAAATCCTATTCCTCTTAGAGGAATTGATTCTATGCCATTGGCAGAGAATAAACCTCAGTATTGGACGCAAGTGACCATGTGCATGACTCCTGTACATCAGGAGGTGATTCGTTTTCTGGTACTGCATAAAATGCATGATGTTGTCGTTTTGGGTCTGCCATGGTTACAGGCCCATAATCCAGTTTTAGATTGGAAAGCTATGACTGTGTCTAGTTGGGGGTGTCAGGGGATTCATGGCGATTCTCCATTGGTGTCTATTGCTTCTTCTACTCCTTCTGAGATCCCTGAGTTTTTGTCAGACTTTCAGGATGTATTTAATGAGGCCAGGTCCAGTGCCCTTCCTCCTCATAGGGACTGTGATTGTGCTATAGATTTGATTCCTGGTAGTAAGTTTCCTAAGGGACGACTCTTTAATTTATCTGTGCCAGAGCATGCCGCGATGCGGAGTTATATAAAGGAGTCTTTGGAGAAGGGACATATTCGCCCATCCTCGTCCCCTCTTGGTGCAGGATTCTTTTTTGTGGGCAAGAAAGACGGGTCTCTGAGACCTTGTATTGATTATCGTCTTCTGAATAAGATCACGGTTAAATTTCAGTATCCTTTGCCATTGTTGTCTGATTTGTTTGCTCGGATTAAGGGATCCAGTTGGTTCACCAAGATAGATCTTCGTGGTGCGTATAACCTTGTGCGCATTAAGCAGGGAGATGAATGGAAAACGGCATTTAATACGCCCGAGGGTCATTTTGAGTACCTGGTGATGCCTTTTGGATTATCTAATGCTCCTTCTGTGTTTCAGTCCTTCATGCATGACATCTTCCGGAAATATCTGGATAAATTTATGATTATTTATCTGGATGATATCTTGGTTTTTTCTGATGATTGGGAGTCCCATGTGAACCAGGTCAGGATGGTGTTTCAGGTTCTGCGGGAGAATGCTCTATTTGTGAAGGGCTCAAAATGTATCTTTGGGGTACAGAAGGTTTCTTTTTTGGGTTTTATTTTTTCCCCTTCTACTGTGGAGATGGACCCAGTCAAGGTCCGTGCCATTCATGACTGGACTCAGCCCACGTCTGTTAAGAGCCTGCAGAAGTTCTTGGGCTTTGCTAATTTTTACCGTCGTTTTATCGCTAATTTCTCCAGCGTGGTTAAACCTTTGACGGATATGACTAAGAAGGGTTCTGATGTTGTGAACTGGTCTCCTGCGGCCGTGGAGGCCTTTCGGGAGCTGAAGCGTCGGTTTACTTCAGCGCCAGTCTTGTGCCAGCCGGATGTGTCTCTTCCCTTCCAGGTTGAAGTTGATGCTTCTGAGATTGGTGCAGGGGCTGTTTTGTCGCAAAAAAGTTCTGATGGCTCCGTGATGAAGCCATGCGCCTTCTTTTCAAGGAAATTTTCGCCTGCTGAGCGGAACTACGATGTTGGTAATCGGGAGTTGTTGGCTATGAAGTGGGCATTTGAGGAGTGGCGACATTGGCTCGAGGGAGCTAGACATCGTGTGGTGGTCTTGACTGATCATAAAAATCTGATTTACCTCGAGTCTGCCAAGCGCCTGAATCCTAGACAGGCTCGTTGGTCGTTGTTTTTCTCCCGTTTTGACTTTATGGTCTCGTACCTGCCTGGTTCGAAGAACGTGAAGGCTGATGCATTTTCTAGGAGTTTTGTGCCTGACTCTCCGGGAGTCTCTGAGCCGGCTGGTATTCTCAGAGAGGGAGTGATTTTGTCTGCCATTTCCCCAGATTTTCGACGAGGGCTGCAAAAATTTCAGGCTGATAGGCCTGATCGTTGTCCACCGGAGAGATTGTTTGTCCCTGATGGATGGACCAGCAGAGTTATTTCTGAGGTTCATTCTTCGGTGTTGGCGGGACATCCTGGGATTTTCGGTACCAGAGATTTGGTGGCTAGGTCCTTTTGGTGGCCTTCCTTGTCGCGGGATGTGCGTTCTTTTGTGCAGTCCTGTGGGATTTGTGCTCGGGCTAAGCCTTACTGTTCTCGTGCCAGCGGGTTGCTTTTACCCTTGCCTATCCCAAAGAGGCCTTGGACGCACATTTCCATGGATTTCATTTCGGATCTTCCGGTATCTCGGAAGATGTCTGTCATCTGGGTGGTGTGCGATCGTTTTTCTAAAATGGTCCATTTGGTGCCCTTGCCTAAGTTGCCTTCCTCCTCTGATTTGGTCCCTTTGTTCTTTCAGAATGTGGTTCGTTTGCATGGCATCCCTGAGAATATTGTATCTGACAGAGGATCCCAGTTTGTGTCCAGATTCTAGCGATCCTTTTGTGCTAAGATGGGTATTGATTTGTCTTTTTCGTCGGCTTTTCATCCTCAGACCAATGGCCAGACCGAGCGAACTAATCAGACGTTGGAGACTTATTTGAGATGTTTTGTTTCTGCTGATCAGGACGACTGGGTTACCTTTTTGCCACTGGCCGAGTTTGCCCTTAATAATCGGGCTAGTTCTGCCACCTTGGTTTCACCCTTTTTCTGCAACTCTGGTTTTCATCCTCATTTCTCCTCGGGCCAGGTTGAACCTTCTGACTGTTCTGGGGTTGATTCTGTGGTGGATAGGTTGCAGCGGATTTGGAACCACGTGGTGGACAATTTGAAATTGTCACAAGACAAGGCCCAGCGTTTTGCCAACCGCTGCCGCGGTGTGGGTCCCCGACTTCGTGTTGGGGATTTGGTTTGGTTGTCTTCTCGGCATGTTCCTTTGAAAGTCTCCTCTCCTAAGTTCAAGCCTCGCTTTATCGGTCCTTATAAGATTTTGGAAGTCCTTAACCCGGTGTCTTTTCGCTTGGACCTTCCAGCGTCATTTGCTATTCATAATGTGTTCCATAGGTCCTTGTTGCGGCGGTATGTGGTTCCTATGGTTCCTGCTGTTGAGCCTCCTGCCCTGGTTTTGGTTAAGGGCGAGTTGGAGTACGTGGTGGAGAAGATTCTGGATTCTCGTATCTCTAGACGGAAACTCCAGTATTTAGTTAAATGGAAAGGCTATGGTCAGGAGGATAATTCCTGGGTTGTCGCCTCTGATGTTCATGCGGCTGATTTGGTTCATGCCTTTCACGCTGCTCATCCTGATCGCCCTGGGGGTCTTGGTGAGGGTTCAGTGACCCCTCCTCAAGGGGGGGGTACTGTTGTGAACTGTGTTTCTGGGCTCCCTCTGGTGGTCACTAACGGTATTGTGTTAGGCATGTCTTGTTGCAGGCCTGAGCTCCAGCTGTGTCGTTAGGCAGCGGGTGTTCCCTATTTAAGTCTCCTCTGGACTCAGTCTCTTGCCTGGCATCGTTGTATCCAGACCTATATGGTCTCCTCCGGATTCCTTTCAGTCTGCCTCATGCAAGAAAAGCTAAGTCTGTTTTGTACAATTTGGATCGTTTGCATTATTCAGTGTTTTTGTCCAGCTTGCTTTACATTTGATTTTCTGACTCGCTGGAAGCTCTAGGGGGCTGATATTCTCCCTCCACACCGTCAGTCGGTGTGGGGGTTCTTGAATGTTCAGCGTGGATGTTTTTGTAGGGTTTTCTGCTAACCGCATAGTCCACTATCTATTTTCTGCTATTTAGACTATTGGGCCTCACTTTGCTGAATCTAGTTCATCTCTACGTTTGTGCTTTCCTCTTGCCTCACCGTTATTATTTGTTGGGGGCTTTCTATATCTTTGGGGTTTAATTTCTCTAGAGGCAAGTAAGGTCTGATTTTTTCTCTCTAGGGGTAGTCAGTTCTCCGGCTGGCTCAAGACGTCTAGAACCACCGTAGGCACGTTCACCGGCTACTTTTATTTGTTTGTGTTAGGATCAGGTATGCGGTTAGCCCAGTTTCCACCTCCCTAGAGCAGTATTTATATTTTTGCTATCTTGCCGGAATATCAGAGATCCTCTGCCATTGGGATCATAACAGGGGACCCAGTCTCCGGCCTAACTATGCTCCTGTAAAATCTCTAATCTGTCCCCTCCCCCACCCCATAAGGTATGGGAAAGAAATGAAAGGTAAACCAGATACGAAGACAAAACAGAGATAACAGAAAACCTCTATCATACAAAAGCACTAACCGACAATAGAGAAGTGATTGGGACTGGGGAGAATAAACTAAATGGGAAAAGGGAACAGGAGTTAAAACATTCACGTACAACAGCAAACTACAGAACACCACAACTCCAATGCCAAATTTCAATTATATAGCTTTAGCACACCGCCCAGGAAGTCGAATATCCAATAGCAACAACCAACTCCTATTTAGCACATTGTCCCCTAAGAGCAAGGAAGCAGAGCTTTCACCGGCAGGACAGAAGGTCTGGCCAGGTTTTATAGGAAGCGTTAATGACCAGACCAGAAGCAGCTGAAATGGAGCTGCATGTTTCTGACCAGCATGTTAATGGTCGTTAGCCTAACTCAGAACCAAAGGAAACCAAGTTCATTTAATATGATATCCAAATACACAGGTTAAATGGAAGATCTGCGATTCACAATACACAGCGATCTTCTACTCCCAGATTTCCCAGGTTAGCGTAACACATTCATGACCATTGTGCTCTCATGGGTTTCTTTCTACTACCAGCCTTACAGTGATCACTTGGCTCTCATGTTTGAGGCCTCCACCATTTACCTTCTAGCTGCTAATCATTACTCCAGTACAGTGGTCTCTGGTGTTGAACTTGACCACCTCACACTGATGCAACACTCTATTAGTGCAGTCTCCTAGGACAGTCACAGAGGCAATCTCCCCTCTGTAGCCTGAAATACTGGCACTATGCCAGATCTTCCAAATTCACATGCTTTCAACACTTCAGTAATTCTGCTTTGTTATAGTCACTTCAACGGACGCCTTGCCTTAAAACTTCTGTCTGTCATTGACTTTTAACCTCAACATTTGAATGACTCAGAAATTAAATGACAATTAACATAGACAAGTACACTGAGCATAATTCCATGAAAGTGATGGAAACACACAAATTTCACAGGTCATCATCTTCCTCTGGCAGTGCTGTGGCCTGGCAATAAAATACAATGGCATATAGAAACATACAGTGCAAAGGAAAATGCAAAACAGTAGAGGCAATAAGCCCCAAATTAGCAGCCTAACTGCCAAGAGGATGGCTAGAGTCCGCCTTAACTGTCTTACACAGTTACAAAACCAATTCAAGTGCAGGTCAGAGTAGTAAGAGACAATATAAAGTATGCAGTGCTTGTCACAAATACATTTTGGATGGCTAAGAAAATCAACTTTAGAGCTTTATGTAAATGAGATTTCAAGTTCACAGCTAGCAGTCCAATTCCAGCAAGTGCACTGATTCCATGCCCAGTGCTACCCATATGGGTACTAATTGTGGCCATGCAGCTCTGTATTTGGTTCTGTGAATGTAAGCCTTCTGTCATGGATTCCCTTTAAATTTTATAATGTTTTTACATGGTGGTCATCCATTCTAGAGTTTCACTATTATTGATAAAGAATGCTTTCTTATAACAATAATATAAATGCTTTTCCTCTACAAATAATTAAGGTCATCATGACTTCTTTTCATCTACCTTGGTTAGAGCACAGTAATGCACAAATAAGGCACAAAAATGTATGAAAATGACCCTGGGTAAAGAAAAGCCTTGTAATGTCCTAAATAATGCAATATGTCCCTTCAAGCTCAAAAGGGATCTTTTTAAGATTGATCTTGTAGGCTCTCCTGGCATACTTTCTACCGACGAGGTAAGAATTTGAAGGAGGAGACGAAGAACTTATATTATATCTCACATTCAACTGAATTATTACCCTTGGTGATAGCTTAGACTTGGTAATATCTTACCTTGTGCATTAATGACACCGTCGCTTTAGACCAAGCAGGAGGATAAGTAACAGTCGCTGTATGAAACACATGGACTATATCTGTTGCTGCACTACTTGAGTGAATGTGAAAAGGTCTCTGGTGGAGAAAACGTAAACACAATTATAATTCTTATAATGTAATAACATTATTCCCTGAAGTATATGATAAATCATGCTTTTAGGATTATGAATACACAATATTGTGAGTGGACATGATGCAGAATCATATCCACTCAATGTGGGATAAAATATTATATTGTACACGTACAATAGTGTAGATATGAGCTGTCATATAATAGCTGTGCTAACATTTTAATGTTTATCATTTCAGCACTTTGCGAAATCTATGTTTTTTTTATTGTTTTTGGTGTATTTGTATTCACAGTTTATTAGTTCTGCATCTATGTAATGCATATAATATACAAATTTTAGTCCATGGAGTCTTTTGACCACTAGGGTGTTAGTCTACACAGTCATGGCTGAAAGTGTTGGCACTCTTGAAATTGTTCCAGAAAATGAATTATTTCTCCCAGAAAATTATTGCAATTATACACGTCTATTTCCTTTGTGTATATTGAAATAACATTAAAAAAAAACAGAAAAAAGGGTAAATTGGACACAATTTCAACCAAAACCCCAAAAATGGACCGGACAAAATTGTTGGCACCCTCAATATTTAACCTCATATTTAGTTGCACAACCTTTGGAATAAGCAACTGGAATAAAAATTAACTGGACCACCTCTCAACTGGAATTTTGGACCACTCATCTTTTGCAAACTGCTCCAGGCCTCTCATATTTGAAAGGTGCTTTCTCCCAGCAGCAATATTAAAATCTCTCCACAGGTGTTAAAGGGAACTTGACAGCAGGAATATAGGAATATACTGTGCATGTTAAACTAAAGGTAAGGATAAAATGGCACTGTCATACTGATTTAATACATATCTTTATTGCAAAAATTTGCAGCCTGGTTTATGTTAATTCATCATGTTAAATTTCAGTTTCATCAGTGCTTCGTTCTTCTGGGCAGGACTTCGAGGTGGGACTGTGGATAAGGTCTTTGGCTCAGAGGGCTCAGTCAAGACCCCTCCGCTGCCTCTGTTGCATTCAACATTTGGTTGTTTAAATTTTGGGCTGGCACCGTTCTACCTGTGGGCGGTTCTCTCGCAGATCCAGCTGGTGGTGGTCTTCATGAAAATGGCACCAGCAAATGCACAGATCCACCTCAATGACAAGCTGAGACCTCATTCCATGCATGCGGCACCTCGAGCGCTATTTTCCTAAAGATTGCCAGAGGTCGATCTGCTCATACGCAGATGCTATTTTCACGAAGAGTGCCACCAGCTGAATCTATGAGAGCGCTGCCCACAGCTAGGATGGCGACACCCCAAAATTTAAATAACTAAGATGATGAATGCAACAGAGGCAACGGGGGGCATGGCTGAGACATTTGAGGAGAAGACCCTACCCACAGTCCTGCCTACAAATCCCGCCCTAAAGCACGAAGCGCGGATGAAAGGGAAATTTATCATGATGATTTAACGAAAAGCAGGCTGCAGATTTTTTTACACTAAAGGTATGTATTAAATCAACATGACAGTGCCATTCTGCTCATACTTTTTGTTTAACATGGATATTCCTGCTGAAGGGTTGTTTAAATAGGATTTAGATCCGGACTCATAGCTGGCCACTTCAGAACTCTCCAGCAGTTTGTTTCCATCTGTTTCTGGATGCTTTTTGAAGTATGTTTTGGGTCATTGTCCTGCTGGAAGACCTGCGACCTAGGACACACCCAACTTTCTGGCACTGGGCACTACAAACCAAAATCCTTTGATAATCTTCAGATTTCATGATGTCTTGCACATCATCAAGGCACATGGTGCCAGATGCAGAAAAAAACTCCAAAACATCTTTGGACTTACGCCATATTTGACTGTAGGTACTGTGTTATTTTCTTTGTAGGCCTCATTCTGTTTTCAGTAAATAGTAGAATGATGTGCTCTACCAAAAAGCTCTATCTTGGTCTCATCGGTCTACAAGATGCTTTCCCAGAAGGATTTTGGCTTATTCATATACATTTTGGCAAACTGCAGTCTGGCTTATATATGTGTGTGTCAGCAGTGGGGTCCTCCTGGGTCTCCTGCCATAGCATTTCATTTAATTCAAATGTCAGTGGATAGTTTGTGCTGACACTGATGCACCCTGAGTCTGCAGGACTGCTTTAATTTCTTTGGAACTTGATTGGGGCTGCTTATCAACCATCTGGACTATCCTGCATTGCAACCTTTCATCAATTTTTCTTTGCCGTCCATGTCCAGGGAGATTAGATGTGATTCCATAAATTGTAAACGTATTGATTATGTTGCGCACCGTAGACAAAAGAACATCAAGATCTCTAGAGATGGACTTGCATCCTTGAGATTATTGATATTTTTCAACAACTTTGGTTCTCTAGTCCTCAGACAGTTCTTTTCTCCTCTTACTGTTCTCCGTACTTAGTGTTGCACACACAGACACACAATGCAAAGATTGAGTCAACTTCTTCCCTCTTTATCAGGTTTCATGTGTGATTTTCAGGTGGCCCAGACCTGTTGCCTGTCACAGTGGAGTTTAAACAAGCATCACAAGTTGCCAACAATTTTGTCTGACCCATTTTGGGGGTTTTGTGTCAAATTATGTTCAATTTGCCCTTTTTCCTCTCTTATTGTTGTGTTGTACTAATACGCAAAGGCAATAAACAGGTGTATAACAAAACAGATGTAATTTCAATAATTTTCTAGGAGAAATACTTCATTTTCTGGAACAATTTCAAGGGTGCCAACAATTTTGGCCATAACTGTTTTTTATTTACAGAAGGTTAAATTCTTCCAATTTTCAATCTGACAGCATATAGGAGGTCATACAGAGGTCAGTTTTTGATGTACGAGTTTTATCAGTAGTTTTAACAGATAGGATTCATACCTATTATAGGCTATGGGACTGCTCACATGTCCATGTATTTTTGCGGACCGAGTGGTCCACACCAAATTATGGAGACATGTTCGCTATTGATCTAGTCAGAGACAGCACTGTAGAAAATAAATGTCTGCACTCAGATTCCATTCATGTGTTGCCAGTTTTTCATTGATGATATAATAGGAAAAGCTTGAGAAAACTCCATCAGTTTTTTTTGTATGCAAGAAAAACTGCTGAATCTCTGCAGGTAAAAACTGACTCACAGACGAAAATCTGATCCAAAACATTGATACATTTCAGACCTTTTTAGCATACCTAGAAGAAAATTACAGAATGAATTCTAACTGTCTATAAATATAATTTGCCTTATGTAAAAGCACAGAGAATATTTCCATGAATCATCAGAAAGGATGAAAATTTTGTACATGAAAAGCCAATGATCCATGAGAAAACGGTTTACTTTTTATTGCATAAGCCTGTCATATCCTACATTTGGTTTGCGAACTACTGGAAAGGTTGCACTTTACTTGTAAGGACTAATCAAACACTCCGCTCTGGTAATGTTCAGTGTCGTCACATGATAAAACAGGCAATTGATAACTTAGGGTTTCAGTAGCTAATGCATAGCTAATAAAAATGTAGAGAGTCATTTCTCAGAATCTAAAAATATACTGTCTTGGTAAAAATGCTAATTGCCTTCTGATGAAAGGATCTCTGTCTATGTATCTTCTTCGTAGCTATCATGGCGGTAATCACATTGTGCATAATAATATAATACGCTCAACAAACAATATAACAATTTATACATGTAGAAGGAAGAGATAAAGCACATACCCTGCCTCGCAGAAGTTCATACGCTGTAACGCCTAAGGACCACCAGTCAACAGCAAAAGAATAACAGATTTGACCTCTTGGGTAGAACATTTCTGGAGCTGCAAAATTATAAAAAAAATAAACCTTTGTAGATATCAGAAAATATTTCTAGAATTGGCAATTTTATAGCATTAAATAAGCACATGTTGCCTGCTGGTGCAGTAGTCTCACTGTGATGCCATGCTATGTATTTTACAGTTTTATGTAAGGGTTAATATGGGAGGGGATGCTTCCAAAGGAAAGAAGTCAACATTACTCCAGGACTCTGCCCTTGACTTTACTCCTGTGCTTCTACTCCAGCCATTTCCACGGCACCAGAAAACATGACGTCATGACCACCAGTCCCCTGTTCATGTAGCTGTAAGCAGGTTGTGGGATGTAGTGACGCAAGAGAGGCAGAGCAAGGGTTAACAGTTTTAATTTAACAGGGGATACTTCACACAGGGAGATAAACAGTTAAATAAGGGTTAAACAGTTCAAGGGTAGGCAATAGGTAGAGTGAATTGAGTAATAAACAAGATAACGGCAGTTCCTTAAATCACTTAGGCTACTTTCACATCCGTCGGTAATCGCCCGTCACAAAGTGTCGGCGCGACGTACCGATGGAAGATTGTTCTTTCACATTTCCGTCTGTATTCTGGGTGAGGGAAGAGAGTGAGAGCGAGATTTCCTGCTGGGCATGCGCAGTCTGAAACACTGGATATAACGTAAAGAAAAACGTTCCCTTGAACGTTTTTTGCAAAAGACGGCCCGTCACATTCCACAGGATCCAGTGCACGACGGACTAAACGTGTGTCCATCCGTCGTGATACGTCGCTAATACAAGGCTATGGGGAAATGCAGGATCCTGCATTTTCCAAAATCGACGTATTGCGACGGCAGAGGAAAGACAGAAATGTAAAAGTAGCCTAATCTTGTCAAAGACTTCTCAGTCTTCTGCTGAAGCTTGGAGAACGGCAGTGTGAACAACAGCCGTCGCGGTGCTGTTCCAGTGGGGTTCTGAAAACAACAGTCCATCTTCTGGCGGCAGTGGTCAGTCTCTGGTACCTTACGCTGAGCCCCTAGTCCATAGGTTGGCATGGCTGGGATAAGAAGGGCCCTGACACTTGCAGGGTCCAACGTGAGGTGATCAGCAGCAATGGGCCAGGTAAGCTGCAGAAGTTCATCTACTACTCGGCTCTTCCTAGATGGCCCGTGCACTGTACTTACAGCCATGAGGCACACGGTATCTCTCAGTCATGGAGAAGCAGGGCACCCGGCACTTTGGTCTCTGACAGTCACTCGGGTGGTGACCGGAGCTGGCAGGCGCAGACCGACGCGGCGCGGATGCTCAGGTAATGGAGCACACCCTTCAACTTGCTGCACGCTGACTGCGCCAAAACTAACTCCTTTTGCTTGTGTATGCCCCCTGCTTCTGAGTCAGGGGTTCTGTCCGGGCCCTCATGCCTTCCCCGGACAACAGGGGATGCAGCCTCAGCCTTTTCTGGACCTGGCGTGGTACAAGTGCCTGCGGTCTGGTGATTCTCCTTACACTCTCCCTCTCCTTTAGCTCGCCATTCCACGGGTGAGATTTCTTGCAGTAAACATTGGCACTCTTTCATTTTTTGCACAATCCACTGCCAAATAAACTGTTCCTGTTCATAGCGGGTAGGGGGTATTCCCGCGGTGGTCCGTTCAGTACAACGTAGGTCAGATTGAGTGGTGGAGTCAGGCTGAATAGTGGAAGGTGTGGGGACACTCGGTTCCCTGGGAACAGCCATCTCTGGATCTCTGGAGTTTCTAGTCGCCCTATTTTCCCTGGACTGACGATCGGGGTGCTTTCTGAGTCTGAGGAAGGTGTAAAAGGTTTGTCTTCTTCGTAGTCAGGAGCAAGAGGACTAGGCGCCTCAGTAAGGTCAGATCCTCTCTCTTCTTCAGGGTCCCATGACAGGCAGGCATGCAACATGTTGTGGTGAACTATTCGGGTAGGTACCTTTTCTTCTCCCTCAGGTTGAATCTCATGCACTGGACCAGCGTTATCAATCCGATGTTTCACTCGATATGATTTTTTTTGCCACCAGTAGTCCAGCTTGCCCCATGGCCTCTTGTCTCGGACCAGAACTCGATCCCCTGCTTTAAAAGCTGTCCCTTGGAGGGGCGGTGCTTCATGGTGCTCGAGTTCTCGGAACTTAGTCTGGACCAGCTGATGAACAGTCTGCAACCGGTTTCTATGTTCTCGGACCCAGGAAGACCCCCGTCTGTGGGTAGTGCTCTTCTGGGTCCAGCTTCAAATCAGTGATCTCTTGTCCCTTCCGCCCGAACAGTAGAGTGTATGGAGTATATCCTGCAGTGTCGTGCCCCCAGTTGTTGTACACACAGACCAATTCAGCCACATACTCAGGCCAGCGGACTTTCCGGTCTTCCACCAATGTTCTCAGCATTTGAATCAGTGTATGGTTAAAGCGTTCACAGGCTCCATTCCCCAGAGGGTTATATAGCGTCATTCTCGACCTCTCAATTTGGTATAGACAGTGTAATTCTTCCATCACTCGGCCTTGGAAACAGGCACTTTGATCCGAATGAATTCGCTTTGGGCAACCGTACACCCGGATAAAGTCTTGACTAGTGTTGAGCGATACCTTCCGATTTTCGAAAGTATCGGTATCGGATTGGATCGGCCGATACCGGCAAAATATCGGATCTCGCCGATACCGATACCCAATACCAATACAAGTCAATGGGACACAAATATCGGAAGGTATCCTGGATGGTTCCCTGGGTTTGAAGGAGAGGAAACTCTCCTTCAGGCCCTGGGATCCATATTCATGTAAAAAATAAAGAATAAAAATAAAAAATATGTATATACTCACCCTCGGACGGCCCCTGTACCTTAGCAATGTAACCGGCAGCCTCCGTTCCTAAGAATGCAGAGTGAAGGACCTTTGATGACGTCGCAGCTTGTGATTGGTCGCGTGACCGCTCATGTGACCGCTCACGCGATCAATCACAAGCCGCGACGTCATCGCAGGTCCTATACTCACTGCATTCTTAGGAACGGAGGCTGCCGTTACATCGCTAAAGTCCAGGGTCCGCCGGAGGGGTGAGTATATCCATATTTTTTTTTTAATTCTTTATTTTTTACATGAATATGGATCCCAGGGCCTGAAGGAGAGTTTCCTCTCCTCGAGACCCTGGGAACCATACACTGGGAACTTCCGATTCCGATTTCCGATATCACAAAAATATCGGAACTCGGTATCGGAATACCCATACAGCAAATATCGGCCGAAACCCGATACTTGCGGTATCGGAATGCTCAACACTAGTCTTGACAGATAGAATGGGCAAATGGGCAGCCGACTTGGCGGTCTGATCTCGGGTTGGGGTAACCACCGCGAACTTAGTGAAGTGGTCAGTCATCACCAGACAATGTTCATAACCATGGTGAGGCTGGGACCCACAATCAAATAGTCGATCATCAGCACTTCTAAGGGGGCAGAGGTCATGATGGTCTGGGTGGGAGCTCTTTGTTCTGGGGTCTTGGCCAACTCACAGCTTCAGCATTGCTCACAGGCCTTTTCTACCGCAGTCTTCAAGTGGGGGTGATAGACCAGCTTCTGTAGCCACTGGAATGTCTTCTCTGGATCAAAGTGAGCCCCCCTCTCATGAGACTATGTGGCCACTATGCAAATTATATTCTCGGGGAACACCACCTGCCAAGCGACCCCCAACTCACGCACCAACTGCACTTTCCTATACAGCAGGCCACCCTTCAATTGGAGCCTCTCCCATTGTCTGAGAATCTGCAAAGCCCCTGGGGAAAGAGCACCTCTTTCATCTAGGCTAGGGAGCCACTTCAATGCTACCCACTGTCTCAGCTGGGCAAGTTCTGTGTCTTTCTGTTGCAGCTGTACCTAATCATCTCGAGGTTGTCCTAACACCTGTTCCCTGGACGCCTCGCCAATCTGTCCCTGCGTCGCCGCCAATGGCCTAGTAAAGTCCTGGAAGCCCGGAATCTCTTCTGCCTCCATTTCTTCATCCCGATCATGGCCCGGGCGCTCATGTGTCACTCTGGATAAGGAATCAGCTTGTGTATTCTCAGCTTCTTTCTGATACACAATCTTGTACCGGTATTTCGCCATGTGGACCACCCATCTTTGTTCCAGGGCTCCCAGTTTGGCATTCGGACCCTGACAGGTATTCAGCAAACTGTTCAGTCATCGCCCATACTGGTGCCAGCAGCTCCAATTTGAAAGAAATGTAGTTGTCGGGGTTCAGCTTTGAGTCGTGGAGAGATCGGCTCGCGTAGGCAATCACTTGCTCTTTCCCGCCTTGCACTTGAGAAAGCATGGCCCCCAGACCATGGAGACTTCAATCAGTGTGTAAAATCAAGGGTTGCGAGAAGTCGGCGTAGGATAGTACTCCTTTGAGAAGCTCTAACAACAGATTAGCGATGCGAGTGAAGTTTTTTACGATCCTCCGGTAATATCCAGTTAGCCCCAGAAAAGTCCGCACATCCTTCACTGTCTTTGGGGTGGGCCAATCCTGCACTGCTGCTATCTTCTCATAGGCAGGCCTCACCCCATTAGCGGATAGAACGTGTCCCAGATACTTGATCTGTTTAAGGAAGAGGTGACACTTTTGGGGCCTCACTTTCAGACCATGTTTTTGTAGTCGACTCAACACTTGCTCTAGCCGCTGGAGATGTTCTTCAAAGGTGGCTGCATAGAAAATGATATCATTCAGATAGATAAGAGTTCCTTCAAAGTTCAGATCTCCCAATCACCTCTCCATCAGGCATTGAAACGTCCCAAGGGTTTTGGTCAGTCCAAAGGGCATTCGTTTGAACTCAAATAATTGCATAGCAAGAATGAACACTGTCTTCGGCTGATCATGCTTGGCCATGGGCACCTGCCAATATCCACTGGCCAGATCTAGGCCCGAGAAGTATTTCGCTTTTCATAAGGCAGACAAGGATTCTTCAATCCTGGACAGGGGATGTAAATCTCGTATATTACAGGCATTCAGTCACTGGTAGTCGACACAGAAGTGCAGGGACCCGTCTTTTTTTCATACTAGCATGATTGGGGCGGCCCAATGGCTTTGACACTCCCGAATAACTCCACTCTGCAGCATGTGGGACAACATTTCTTTTCACCTCTTGATACATCTTAGGCGGAATCTGGCGGTATCTTTCTTGAATCGGGGCGGTGCTTCCTGTAGGTATCTTGTGGGTTATGGCAGTGGTACACCCGAAGTCATCCTCACGACGGGCAAAGACATCACGGTAGTGCTGCAGCATGGCCTGTACCTGTTGCACTTGCGGTGGGGAGAGTCTCGACAGTTCGATCTGCATCTGTTCCAAGATCCGGCACCTCTCTTGTGCTTCCAGAAGGCTGCTCTGGGGCCATGGTAAGAGCTATAGTCCACGGATCTTCTGGTTTCACTGCTATTTGGGCAGTCTCTGGCGGCACCAGTTCTTCAGGCATGCCCAGCACCTGTGCCACCTTACTCCTGGACAAAAGGGTCAAACTGTGTTTCCCTAGGTTGACACACCGCACCACTATGTTACCGTCATGAACAGTGGCCAAGATCCAAGCAATGAGGAGTCCGGGGCTATCTAGTCTGCTGCGATTGGCTCAATCTGGACTTCTGTTATGGCTGGACCTGGTGGTTAGGAGCACCGGGAATGACCTGATAGTCAAAACTGCAAAATAGAGCGAGCTCTGGGAAGTGGGAGCTCTGCTGACCGCAGCCCTAATCTATTATCTCACACACTAGAATTAGCCGTGGATCGTACCTGACTCTGCCTATACGACTCTTCACAGCCTGAGAGGTAACTACCCCTAAAAAGAAATATAGCCTCACCTTGCCTCAGAGAAATTCCCCAAAGGAAAAGAGCAGCCCCCCACACATATTGACTGTGAGGAAGGCACAAACATAGGAATGAGACAGGTTTCAGCAAAGGAGGCCCGACTCACTAAATAGACAGAAGATAGATAAAGGGATCTTTGCGGTCAGCACAAAAAACTACAAAAAGCCATGCAGAGTGAGCAAGAAACCCCCCGCGCCGACTCACGGCACGGTAGGTGCCACTCTGCAACCCAGAGCTTCCAGCTAGCGAGACAATATCATGATAGCCAGCTGGACAAAACTTAGCAGGTACTCAGAAATATATTCAGCACACAAAAGAACAAACAAATGAGCTTAACAGGGACTTAGCTTCTGCTGAAGTAAACAGGTCATCAGGAGATCCAAGTGAGATCTGAACCAGTACAGATACATTGACAACTGGCATCAGGTAACGATCTGAGCAGAGTTAAATAGAGGAACCAGCCCAGTCTTAAACGATGCAGCTGAGGAAGCCACCTCCAGACCAGCAGCTCCACTTTCAGCCACCAGAGGGAACCCACGGACAGAACTCACAGAAATACCATTCCTGACCACAGAAGGGAGTTCGAGAACAGAGTTCACAATAGACTTCCACCCCTTCAAGCAGTGTACAGGCTTGTTTGGCAGCGTGAGCACTGTGTGACCCGGTGGTAAGATGAGCTTGGCAGAAGCAGGTACTACCACCTTTCCTAGGATCTTCCTGTCGCTTGACATCTCCTGTGCCTGGGCGACTCAAATCAATTGCTGAAACACCTTCCTTTGAGGGGTTTGGGGGCACCAGTGGTCCAGAAAGGCGTCTGATAGCTCACTGATCAGCAGGGTTCCGAGTTCTTTCAATACATTCATCCCGAAGGTCACCGGAGGGCCGTCATCAAAGTCACCGGCAAGCAGCACTACCCCTTTTCGGCCTACATCTTTGGCACATACGGTCACTTGCATCTAGACTACTCCTGCGACCGGGATGGGCAATTAGTTGGCCACCTTTATCTTAATCACAGGGCCCCATTTGAGCTGTGTGGCCCCTGAAAAATGATGTCTGAAGTATGCTTCGGGCATGGTCGTGACCTGGGAACCGGTGTCACCTAAGCAGCGAACAGCCCAGCCATTCATTTTGGCCCAGATGAGAGGGCTCAGGGAAACTAAACTTATGGGACTACAGTACCTTCTCTCCTTCTTGGCTGTTCAGGCTCCAGGTGTCACCCCCGGCCACGGAGCTCACTAGTTTAATGGCTGCTGGGTGAGCGGCCTTCCTCGCTTCGCACACCCTCAGGCATAATGTGCAATGTCTCAACATTTGAAACAGATCGCCTGAATCTCTGTCTTAGGCTGTCTCGTGTCCTGACAGGGTGGAGCAGGCAAACGGGACCCAGGTTGGTTCTTTCTCTGGATGGATCTGGAGCCACAGGAGGGTTTTTTTCTGAAGTCAGACCACTCTTCCCGCATTCCTTGTATCTCCTTCCGGATTTCTCTGACCCAGCCTGGCTCAGCTTCAGTTGAAGCGGACACCTCCCCAATCCAGACCTTCCCCGCCAAGGCTGCCGTCCCCTGCTCTTGCTCATGCACGCGCGCCTCTGCCCCAACTTCTAGGAATGACATGCAGGGATTAACGCACAAGTGCTCTCGCAGGGCCTGCTTAAGCAATGGGCTTCTAAGACCGGCTATCCATAGGTCTTTCAAGATCACATTAGGGGGACACACACCATCTCGCTTAGTAATTGCTGTGTGGATCTTTTTCAAGGCATTCATATACTAGGTCACGGACTCCCCCTCACTCTGCACACGACTGTACAAGCACATGCGCAATTCCCCAATATCTGTGTGATCCCCATGCATCTCCTCTAAGATCTGCAACATCTTGGTAAAATTGTTCTGCGCATGCGGGGGCTGAAACATTATGGAACATCTGCCTTCTCCGTCCAGGGCCATCACAGCAATCTCTGCCTGCATTGCAGGGGTCATAGGGTGCATTCTCAGCATCCCCTTGACCCGCTCAGTCCAGTCCCACAGCAGTGAATTGCTCCTGGTGAATTTTGGGAGATTGCTGAGCATGGCCCCAATGGCAAGCTGGCCCTTGGGGCACCCATGACCACTTGGTCTGCTGTCTCTGCGCTCGTGAACTGTGTCCTGCTGACTATGCCAAGTGTAAGTGGGTTGCGGGATGCAGTGATGCAAGAGAGGCAGAGCAAGGGTTAACAGTTTTAATTTAACAGGGGATACTCCACGCAGGGAGATAAACAGTTAAATGAGAGTTAAACAGTTCAAGGGTAGGCAATAGGTAGAGTGAATTGAGCAATAAACAAGATAATGGCAGTTCCTTAAATCAGTTATTGTGTCAAAGGCTTCCCAGTCTCCTGCTGAAGCTTGGAGGACGGCGGCGCCAACAACGGCCGGCATGTTGCTGTCCCAGTGGGGTCCTGCAAACAACAGTCCATCTTCTGGCGGCAACGGTCGGTCTCTGGTACCTTCCGTTGAGCCCCTAGTCCATAAGTTGGTGCGGCCGGGATGAGAAGGGCCCTGACACTTGCAAGGATGCAACGTGAGGTGATCAGCAGCAATGGGCCAGGTAAACTGCAGAAGTTGGTCTGCTACTCGGCTTTTCAAAGGTGGCCTGTGCTCTGTACTCCCAGCCATGGGGCACACAGTATCTCTCAGTCGTGCACAAGCAGGGCACCTGGCACCTTGGTCTCTGACAGTCACTCGGATGGTGGCCAGAGCTGGCGGGCACAGGCTGACATGGTGCAGGTGCTCAGGTAACGGAGCACACCCCTCAGCCTGCTGCCTGCTGCCTGTCTGCTCCAAAACCAACTCCTGCCACGCGCGCTTTTGCTTGAGTATGCCCCCTGCTTCTGAGTTAGGGGTTCTGCCCGGGCCCATATGCCTTTCCCCAGACAACAGGGGACACAGCCTCAGCAGTTCCGGACTCGGCTACGTTCAAGTGCCCGCGGTCTGGTGCTTCTCCTTACATAGCTAATCAGTGGTGTCAGTGATCCGGTGACAGGTGGTCGTGATTTCATATTTTCTTGGATGGTAGAGATGGCTGGAATGGTGGTGGTGGAGTTGATGGCAAGTATAGGATGTTAGCTTACCTTCTTTTCGAAACCTCATTTGCTAAAAAAGAAAAACCCTTTTAGAAAGCATTTATGAATTCTAACAAAATATTCCTGGAATAGCAAAAATAACCTACAAAGGGAATAGCAAACCCAGTTAATCATGATGATGGTTTCCACCTGCAAAAAGGTGGTAAAACTTGATATCGTACCTGTGCCAATTTTTCGAATGGCCATCACAATGTAATGTATTGTCATGATTGATAAAATGTCACCATGTCCTTTAGGAACATAATAGTATTTTTGGTTTTTGCATTATTTTTGTGATCAGTGAGTCAAAGATGGTTAGATGAAAGATGTTTAACTGAAAAATGAAAAATGACCATGTACAGTAGTTTGTGGCTTTATGCAGTCTTGTTTTTTTTATTTTTGCCAGTAGTAGACTTGTAACAGTATCAAAACATACTACATACCGTAGATTATTGAAAACAAAAACCATAGAACAGAATACGTGCTATTATGAATAGAATCCCTATACCAAGTGGCACCAAGGGTCAAATTTTAAAGGACACTCCCCACTGTCTTATAGAAAACCAAACATACATACAGTAGATTATTATAGAGCTCCCGTAGACTTGATGAAGCTGGTGTACTTAGTTTGAAAACCAACGTCACAAAAGGCTGTATAATCCATTTTGAGCATTCCCCTCTTGATATCAAAAGCAGCATTAAAATATCAAACTTTTAAACTATTAAAGAGGATAGTACAGACATGTTTTTGCATTGTTTTCAAAAGTAAATGCAACAGCCTCATCAAGTGTTAAAGTATGTGCACACAACGTCTTTTTGAGGAGCATCCGCTCAGAAACCCACCTGAAAAAGCGCTGAAACAAATGCTAAAAAGAATGAATATATGCAATGCAATGCCACAATGACTTGCTGTTTGTTCATATGCTCAGTTTTATCAGCTTCTTTTAAGCATTAATGGCTTAGGAAGAAGCAAAGAGGTTAAAAGAAGTGATCTGATTATTTTTCGGGCTACGTAGAAGTATGTGTGTGTTCCTATTTGCAGTAGATGTGCTTTACTATTTCCAGTATATGGGTCAATGAAATTAATACTGGTGAATTTGATTATTTCATACTCTGAAGACTGGCTCCACTGTGCAGCCAGAGCGTTGTCGTTACAATGGTGCTCTATTAGTTGATACCGTTATTTAATGAGAACTGGCAACGAAAGCAGACAACACAAATCTCTGAAGGCCCAGGTTGGCTTCATTTTAGCTGATTTGTGAAGCTACTCTGGCTCCGCAATGAAGGCGCTACCACAAGTGAAGTACCACTTCCGCTTAATAGCAATCTGGGAATTAATAAAAAAAAAGTCTTTCAGCATCAATAAGGAGTCTGACACTTATGTATGCCTACTTAACACACAGTTCAGTCTTTTCGTAGTATTTAAGGGGAACGGGTCATATTGTACGGGCAGTCTATTGACAGCATGGTGTCGAAAAGGAGAAACTGAGCAGAATGAAATATAGATTTGTTGGAAAATATTCAGTAACTTGTATTTTATCATTGAAGTCCCTGGTTTATATGTATATGAGTCCACTGGGCGGTCCTACTAGTGATTGACAGCTATCTCTACATGCAGTCATACAGGCAAGACTGTCAATCACTGAGTAGGACCGCCCACTGGACTCATATACATATAGAACCAGGGACCTGAGTGATAAAGTACGAGTCCAGTAGGCGGTCCTGCAAGTGATTCAAAACTATCTCTGCATGCACAGTCAGTGTCACTGAGTGGGACTGCCCACTGGACTCATGTACATAGAAACACTAGAGATTTCAAAGATAAAATATTTTTTTATTGAAATTTCCCATGAAAATGTGTGTCTACTTAGTTCCTCCTTCCTGCGTGCATAAAAGATAGCATTTTCAACATGACAGGTTCCCTTTAAACGGATATAAAGATCAATCCCAGCATCAGACCTAAAAGGAATAAAGGCATAGCAAACAGCAAGGTAGTAAAAGAGCAGAATACCTACCCATGTAAGGTTTTGTGCCAGCAACAGTTGTAATCTTCGTACCTTGATTGACCAGGGTGGCAATATTAAAATCGGTGATATGTACATGCCCTTTAGAAATACAAAGAGAGTGAATGTTTGTAGAATGACCGCAGTACGATAAATATGAAGCACATCAATCCTAAAGGTCACTCATACTAATGAAAATCAAATACAAAGTGCAGCACTACAATTTTTAACTAATGAAATGGACAGTAGTAAATTGGGGGATATAAAAAGTGCCATATCTTGTCCCACAAATGATACCACTGAGGCCGAGGTCACACTAGAGAGGAATACGGACGTATGAGAGGCGCAAAAACAACGCATTACACAGGGACCAATGTTTATGGAGCAGCTCCTATCTGCCATATATTTCTCGGCCGTATTTTACGGGCTGAGAAAATCGCAGCATGCTGCATTTGTCAGCGTATTGAGCAAAAAATCCGCCAATGAAAGTCTATGCGGGTGAGAAAATTACGGATTACACACGGACCATGCATGTGACTTGCGAGAAATACGCAGCGGTGTTCTATACAAAAGCCGGTAATTCAGTGCGGTGTACAGTAAAATCACACTGACAGGTTAGAATAGAATAGCTAAAATAAATGTGTACACATAGAATATATAAATATATATATATGTCATTGACACACACATATATACATATTTATATTTAATACAGCGCTAGATAGCAGAAAAGCCAGTACCGGTAATTCAATTGCCGGCTTTTGCTATCTCCTTATCAAACCCAACAGGATATGAGACATGGTTTACATACAGTAAACCATTTCATATCCCTTATTTTTTTGCATATTCCACACTACTAATGTTAGAAGTGTCTGTGTGCAAAATGTGGGATCTCTAGGTGTTAAAATAAAAGGTTAAATCACGGAAAAAACTGGTGTGGGCTCCCGCGCAATTTTCTCCGCCAGAGTGGGAAAGCCAGTGACTGAGGGCAGATATTAATAGCCTAGAGAGGGATCATGGATATTGCCCCCCCCCCTGGATAAAAACCTCTGCCCCCGGCCACCCCAGAAAAGGCACATCTGGAAGATGCGCCTATTCTGGCACTTGGCCACTCTCTTCCCACTCCCGTGTAGCGGTGGGATATGGGGTAATAAAGGGTTAATGTCACCTTGCTAATGTAAGGTGACATTAAGCCTGGTTAATAATGGAGAGATTTCAATAAGACACCTATCCATTATTAATCCAATAGTAATAAAGGGTTAAAAATACACACACATTATGAATAAAGTATTTTAATGAAATAAATACACATGTGGTTTTAACATCTTTATTGTTCTCTCAATCCAACTGACGACCCTTGTCATCTGAAAAAAAGGGAAAACAAAAAAAGGAATAATATCCCATACCTGTCCGCCGTACAGTCATGTCCCACGATGTAAATCCATCTGAGGGGGTTAAATAATTTTACAACCAGGAGCCTGCTAATGCAGCTGCCCCTGGCTGTAAAAACTGGGGAATTAATGGAATGCAGGGGAATGTTGCATCGTAGACTTGTGGTGATGCGAAGCCTGGTGGCATAAACTCATATGAACTCTAGCGTGGGAAAATATTCCGAAAAATTCCCACTTGGGAAATACAGAAAATAGTCATCCAAATCAATGCCACCATGATTTTTTTTTATTTTTTTTCGGAAAGCAAGGTTTGGTGAAAAAATAAAAATAATTAGTGTAACCATATTTATATATGTATATAATAACAAGGAAACATGGCAGCACAATCCCAATATTGTGTGTGCAATACTTCTGCTATCAATAGGCCAAAATGCCTCCAATGTAGAAAGAATAGAATGGAAGCAGCAATGCAATGGAAAAAAGTGGACTGTGAATAAACTGTGACTGTGTGAATAAAGTCCACTTTTTTCACATATTCCCATTGGAGTGCTGCTTCTATTCTATTTTTTATGGGCATACAGTAGGTAGGACCATCCTTCCTCAAGGAAGCTGTCCACTACTAGGACAGCCTCTCCTCATACCCAACATTTGGCCCCGATAAAATGAAAAAGCTTATACTCCGCTCCTGTGCTGCCTTCGTTCTAGAGGTGTCGACACTTGCTTTCCCGAGGTTCTTGTGCGGCTGTTATCAGATGTCATAACACTCGCATGTGAGCCCCAGGAACGTGCGTGCCTACACCGCTAGAACGAAGGCAACACAGGAGCGGAGTATAAGCTTCTTATATTTTATTGGTGCCAAACATTTAAATCCAGAAAGTGTTGTCCTAGTAGTGGACAACCCCTTTAAAGATATTACAATTAGAGATGTGTGGATGTTCTTGACTTCAAATTCACCAGCTTTGACAATTTTTTCCAAATAGACATGTACAACACTCTGAGATCTCCTAGAGCTCTTGTACATGGCAAATTTTCTGATGAGTGCTCACTGTGGTTTTAATGGATAGCATTTGTACCCATGATATTGTACGGGACTGTGCACATGTCTGATTCTTTCCTTGGACCATTGTGCCAGTGGAAAAAATCAGAGACATGTCTGTGTTGGATCAAAATCGGCAATGAAAGTCTGTGGGTCAAGGAAAAAAATGTTCATGGACTTACAGAATGGAGAAGGTGGAGAAACTTTTTTTCTCTCTACATGTCCAATAAAAACTAATGCCACGCTGATCAAGGTCTGCTCAGAATTATAGAACCATTTTTCTCGAATGTGGAAAAAACGGTTGTGTGAGTCTGCCCTCAGTAATATCAACGTTACCTCCACACATATGAGTAAATGGATGGCATCCATCATTTATGTCTGTGCCGTCCCACACAAAGTGAACAGTTTATTCACCATTTTATGGCTTTCAATCTTCTGATTCGTTGTGCTATACCATCTAATGCGACTGCTGCAAGGCATTATAGGTATTCATGGCTGGCTGTGACTGAGGTCATGTGAGACTTCTGTGGCTGATGCAATCTTCTGCCTTCTGTGGCAATTTTAGACAATTTGTGCAAATTGAATAGTAAATTGTTCAAATTCACTGGGTTCAGTGAATTCCTAAAAATTCAACACAAATTCAATTCACATTGAGATTGCTTTACTCATCGCTATAATAGAACAAGTGTGGACTCTGTGTGCAAGTACAAATGGTCTATATCTAAAAAATAACTAAAAAAAAAGGTGCTGGTGTAGCCATCCTCTTGTTATTTCTCTGTTGATGAACTTGTATGAGATCTTATCTTTTGTGCACTGAGCTGATGTTTTTATTGATAGCATTCTGGGGTTCATGCAACTTTTTGATCACTTTTCATTGATTTTTTGGGGGATTGTGACAACTAAAAAAAGGCCAATTTTGTATCACTTTTTTTGACATTTCATGTTGACTACATGGGATAAATATTTTTATACTTTATTAGTCATGGCAAATACACGTGACTGTATTAAATATATTGTTTCTTTTTTTCATATTTCGCTATTGACGTATGGAAAAGCGGGTCTTATTTTTATAATAGAGAGAGTGAGATTTTATAGTCCAGGTGCCCATTGTTTTCAACATCAGGTACAGTTCTGGTACCCGAACCAAACTTTTGAATAAGTTTGGGTTGGGTACCAGATCTGAATTTCCACTGGTCCGCTCATCCCTAATCTCCATCCCTCCACCCACCTTCTTTGATTGACAGTTCTACCTTTATAAAGGCAGAGAAGGACAAAGATGTATGAAACACAGATAGAACAGAAGGCGCACTTAAATATTTGTCCACATCAAGGGAGCACCAAGCGCTTGTACTTGGTTTGAACAGTCATTCTGTGTTGTGTGACATTCTTTAAGAAGTCAAACAGATACAAAATTGCATTCACATTGCAATTAAGTTTTATTGGGATTTGGCAATCTAACCAACTGGCCTCTGAGGATGTCTCAGATCCATGGTCATGGCAATAGAATCTGAGGGAAATGTGAGTGCAGCACCCACACTTTGCTTTTATCTCTTCTGTCACTATACAAAATGCCATCAAGGATCATATATAGAAGCAGTGAGTCACACCAGCACTGCCCCACATCTTCTAGAATCGCCCTCAAACAAATTGTCATCAGGAGGCGGTGCAGGTGTCGCTCACCACTTATATCTCTGCTCTCCAGCAACATCTTTCACAATTAGAAGCAGTGGTGGCAGAAATGGAAGCAGAATGCAGGCGCTGCACTCACATCTTCCACAGATTTTATCGCCTTGACCATAGATCCAAAACAGCTACAGAGGCCGGCAATGCAATAAACTTTAGTAATTTACATCTTCAGCAAGTAACTGCAGCACAGCCTCCTATTGATGTCCTGTTCCAGTAGATGCAATAGACACTGCAAAGAAGTGAGCATAGCCCCAGCCTTCTGGGACGTCCTGTTTTAGACTCAAACAAAACATCACAGGAAGTGAAGTACCAAAAATACATCTAGGGATTAGATAGAAAAAAGTGTAGGGTATTCCTAGTTCCCAACCATCCCTGATTCAGTGGAACTGTCCCGAAACATCAGAGCTTTGTCCCGACTTTTAATACTCACCTCTCTCTGACAGTCGTTGATCCATGGCCCCTTTCTTGAGCAGCGGCGCTGCATCTCTGTGCTCCTAAGTAAACTATTCCCTTCTCTTGTTATCTGGTCTCCCAGAAACTCAAACTTGACATCTCATGTTCTCACGACGCAGCTGTAGCTATGAACCACAGCCCATAATGATAAACATAGAATAATTTGGTAATCTTCAGCTTTATTGCAGGCAGTGAACCAGAAGCAGATTATACAGGTACATAGATATACATTGTACATAGCAGTATCTCTATGTCCCGGTATTCTGGTATTATAGTGGTGAAGAACATACTTTTTTTGTTCCTTTAAACAAATAAAAATAATAAAAAACAATTAGAAAATTGTAATTTCTCTTTTTTGTGAGTCTCCCTGGGACTTGAACCCACAACCTCTATAATTGCATGCAGGAGCTATAGTCATAAGTCACAGGATCCAGTGACATCCCTGGGAAAATTTAGTATATTTGGTCTGCAGCCACTAGCCCCACAGGCAGATTATACTGGTACATAAAGATACATCTGTATATATAACTATGTATTTCTATGACCCCATATACTAAAGGGAAAAAACTATTCTTACCATAAAATTAATAAAAAATTCATAATGTAATTTTTATTGTGCTTTTTTAAAACATAATAAACATCACAAGTCAGCAAATAACAAGGACATATTTGGTGTCTCTGTAATCGCAATGACCCGCACAACACAGAGATCAGATTATTTATGGGGATCGGTAAATTGTGTAAAAAATTATGTCATTGATATTTTTTCTCTATTAACCCCTTCACCCCAAAGCCTGTTTTCAACTTCCTGACCAGGCCATTTTTCTCAATTCTGACCACTGTCAATTTATGAGGTTATAACTCTGAAATGCTTCAACGGATCCTGGTGATTCTGAGAATGTTTTCTCGTGACATATTGTATTTTATGATAGTAGTAAAATTTCTTCGATTTGACTTGCGTTTATTTGTGAAAAAAACTGAAATTTGGCGAAAATTTTGAAAATTTTGCAATTTTTAAACTTTTGGTTTTTATGCCCTTAAATTAGAGAGTCATATCATACAAAATAGTTAATAAATAACATTACCCACATGTCTGCTCTATATTAGCACAATTTTGGAAACATATTTTTTTTGTTAGGAAGTTATAAGAGTTAAAAGTTGACCAGCGATTTCTCATTTTTACAACAAAATTTGCAAAACCATTTTTTTAGGGACCACCTCACACTTGAAGTGACATGAGGGGCCTATATAACAGAAAATACCCAAAAGTGACACCATCCTAAAAACTGCACCCCTCAGGGTACTCAAAACCACATTCAAAAAGTTTATTAACCCTTCAGGTGCTTCACAGGAATTTTTGGAATGTTTTAAAAAAATTGAGCATTTAACTTTTTTTCACAACATTTTTAATTCAGATCCAATTTGTTTTATTTTACCAAGGGTAGCAGGAGAAATTAGACCACAAAAGTCATTGTACAATTTGTCCTGAGTACGTCGATACCCCATATGTGGGGGTAAACTACTGTTTGGGCACATGGCAGAGCTTGGAAGGGAAGGAGCGCCATTTGACTTATCAAAGCAAAATTTGCTGGAATTGAGATCGGACACCATGTCGCGTTTGGAGAGCCCCTGATGTGCCTAAACAGTGGAAACCCCCACAAGTGACACTATTTTGGAAAATAGACGCCCTAAGGAACTAATCTAGATGTGTGGTGAGCACTTTGAACCTCCAAGTGCTTCACAGAAGTTTATAATGTAGAGCCGTAAAAAAAATCATATTTTTTTCACAAAAAATGATGTTTTCGCCCCAAATTTTTTATTTTCCCAAGGGTAACAGGACAAATTGTACACTAAAAGTTGTTGTGCAATTTGTCCTGAGTACGCTGATACCCCGTGTGTGGGGGTAAACCACTGTTTGGGCGCATGGCAGAGCTTGGAAGGGAAGGAGCGCCGTTTGACTTTTTTTTGCAAAATTGGCTAGAATTGAGATCGGAACCCATGTCGCATTTGGAGAGCCCCTGATGTGCCTAAACAGTGGAAACCCCTCACAAGTGACCCCATTTTGGAAAGAAGACCCCGTAAGGAACTTATCTAGATGTGTGGCGAGCATTTTGAACCCCCATTTGTTTTACTAAAGTTTAGAATGTAGAGCCGTGAAAATTAAAAAATCTTTTTTTTCCTCAAAATGATTGTTAGCCCGCAATTTTTTATTTTCCCAAGGGTAACAGGAGAAATTGGACCACAAAAGTTGTTGTGCAATTTGTCCTGAGTACGCTTATACCCCATATGTGGGGAGGAACCACCGTTTGGGCACATGGCAGAGCTCTGAAGGGAAGCAGTGCTGTTTTGGAATGCAGACTTTGATGGAATGGTGTGCGGGCGTCACGTTGCGTTTGCAGAGCCCCTGATGTACCTAAACAGTAGCAACTCCCACAAGTGACCCCATATTGGAAACTAGACCCCCAAAGGAACTTATCTAGATGTGTTGTGAGAACTTTGAAAACCCCCAAGTGTTTCGCTAAAGTTTATAACGCAGAGCCATGAAAATAAAAAAAAAATTTCCACGAAAATGATATTTTAGCCCCCAAATTTTTATTTTCCCAAGGGTAACAGGAGAAAATGGACACCAAAAGTTGTTGTCCAATTTGTCCTGAGTACGCTGAAACCCCATATGTTGAAGTAAACCCGTTTGGGCACACGGGAGAGCTCGGAAGGGAAGGAGCACTGTTTTACTTTTTCAACGCAGAATTGGCTGGAATTGAGATCGGATGCCATGTTGCATTTGGAGAGCCCCTAAACAGTGGAACCCCCCAATTCTAACTTCAACCCTAACCCCAATGCACCCCTAAGCCTAATCCCAACCATAACTCTAACCACACCCCTAACCCAAACACACCCCTAACCCTAATCCCAACCCTAACCATAACCCTGACCACACCCCTAACCCCAACACACCCCTAACCCTAATACCAGCCCTAATCTCAACCCTAACCATAACCCTAACCACACCCCTAAACCTGACACACCCCTCTAACCCTAATCCCAACCCTAACCCCAACCGTAAACATAATCCAAACCCTAACTTTAGTCCCAACCCTAACCCTAACTTTAGCCCCAACCCTAACCCTAACTTTAGCCCCAGCCCTAACCCTAACTTTAGCAACAACCCTAACCCTAACTTTAACCCCAAACCTAACTTTAGCCCCAACCCTAACCCTAACTTTAGCCCCAACCCTAACCTTAACTTTAGCCCCAACCCTATCCCTAACATTAGCCCCAACCGTAACCCTAATGGGAAAATGGAAATAAATACATTTTTTAAATTGTATTTTTCGCTAACTAAGTGGGTGATGAAGGGGGGTTTGATTTACTTTTATAGTGGGTTTTTTTTAGCAGATTTTTATGATTAGCAGCTGTCACACGCTAAGAGACGCTTTTTATTGCAAAAAATAGTTTTTTGCATCACCACATTTTGAGAGCTATAATTTATCCATATTTTGGCCCACAGAGTTATGTGAGGTCTTGTTTTTTGCGGGACGAGGTGACATTTTTATTGGCACCATTTTTGGGCATATGACATTTTTTGATCGCTTTTTATTCCGATTTTTGGGAGGCAGAATGAACAAACACCAGCAATTCCTGAATTTCTTTTAGAGGGGGCGTTTATACCGTTCCACGTGTGGTAAAATTGATAAAGCAGCTTTATTCTTCGGGTTAGTACGATTACAGCGATACCTAATTTACATTTTTTATGTTTTCGCGCTTTTACACAATAAAAACTATTTTATATAAAAAATAATTGTTTTTGCATCGCTTTATTCTGAGAGCTATAACTTTTTTATTTTTCTGCTGATGATGCTGTATGGCGGCTTTTTTTTTTGCGGGACAAGATGACGTTTTCAGTGGTACCATGGTTATTTATATCCGTCTTTTTTATCATATTTTATTGCACTTTTTGTTCGGCAGTATGATGATAAAGCATTGCTTTTTGCCTCGTTTTTTATTTATTTTTTTGCGGTGTTCACTGAAGGGGTTATCTAGTGGAATAGTTTTATAGAGCGGGTCGTTACGGACGCGGTGATACCAAATATGTGTACTTTTATTGATGAAAGCCAGATGTTATACATCTTTAAGATGAAAAAGTTCTGGTTGCTACGAATGTGAATAAATGAACATAAAATAAATCCACAGGTCCCAACTGGAGATGAGCAGGATGCACAGATGACCAGGGCCGGTTTTAGACAAAGTGGGGCCCTAGGCAAAAGTTTAAAATGGGGCCCCAAATACTAACATATTGCACATCACACAGAAACATTTTGGCTGTAGCTACATGCACTGATTTCAGGCCACTAAACGAGTGTGATCAACAATATTAAAGTCATTCGCCACTTGTTTCCCAGCCTCTTTACACTGGCTGAGGAATAATGATGGGGAAAGAATGATCACTAGTAAATAAATCATCTTAGCAGCACATCTGCAGTTTTCACTGGGTGATGTGCTGATGAGAACAATGATTTTTGTTCTGGCATAACCAATCCAATTACTTGATGAATATCCTGAATTTTGCACTCCCTCTAGTCCTCCATATAGTATAATACACCCCCATAGTCCTCTATATAGTATAGTGCACCCCCATAGTCCTCCATATAGTATAATACACTCGCCATAGTCCTCCATATAGTATAATACACGCCCCAGAGTCACCCAGAGTCTAATACACTCCCCATAATCCTCCATAGAGTATAATACACTCACAATAGTCCTCCATAGAGTATAATACACTTCCCATAGTCCTCCATAGACTATAATACACTCCCCATAGAGTATAATACACTCCCCAGAGTCCTCCATAGAGTATAATATACTCCCCCTAGTCCTCCATATAGCATAATAGACTCCCCATTAGGGTTGAGCGAAACGGGTCGATCATTTTCAAAAGTCGCCGACTTTTGGCTAAGTCGGCGTCTCATGAAACCCGATCCGACCCCTGTGCTTGTCGGCCATGCGGTACGCGACTTTCGCGCCAAAGTCGCGTTTCAATGACGCGAAAAGCGCCATTTCTCAGCCAATGAAGGTGAACGCAGAGTGTGGGCAGCGTGATGACATAGGTCCTGGTCCCCACCATCTTAGAGAAGGGCATTGCAGTGATTGGCTTGCTGTCTGCGGCGTCACAGGGGCTATAAAGGGGCGTTCCCGCCGACCGCCATCTCACTGCTGCTGATCTGAGCTTAGGGAGAGGTTGCTGCCGCTTCGTCAGAAGCAGGGAGAGCGTTAGGCAGGGTCCACTAACCACCAAACCGCTTGTGCTGTAGCGATTTCCACTGTCCAACACCACCTTCGGTGTGCAGGAACAGTGGAAGCTATTTTTTTTTTTTTTCCTCAGCGCTGTAGCTCATTGGGCTGCCCTAGAAGGCTCCGTGATAGCTGTATTGCTGTGTGTACGCCACTGTGGAAACCAACTGCTTTTTTCAAAGCACATATCCTCTTGTTCCTTTCTGCACAGCTATCTTTTTTGTTTGTCCACACTTTTTATTTAATTTGTGCATCAGTCCACTCCTATTGCTGCCTGCCATACCTGGCTTAGATTACTGCAGGGAGATAGTAATTGTAGGACAGTCCCTGTTTTTTTTTTTTGTTTTTTTTTTGTGGGAGATTAAGATTGGCATTTCTGCTACAGTGCCATCCCTGTGTGTGCCATCTCTCACTGAGTGGGCCATAGAAAGCCTATTTATTTTTTCCGTGATTTGTGTTCTAAATTCTACCTCAACACAAAAACACTACATCAATCAGTGGTAGAAAAATATTGGCCTCAGTCAGGGCTTGTGTGCCACTGCTGTGTGTGCTATCTCTCATTCAGTGGGCTATAGAAAGCCTATTTATTTATTTATTTATTTTTCTTATTATTTGGTTTCTAAAGTCTCCCTGAAAAAAAAAAAAAAAAAAAAAAAACAGTGGGAGAGTAATATTGCCCTTTCAGCTTGTGTGCCAGTCTTGACTCCTGGGTGTGCCACCTCTCTCTCATTCAGTGGGCCATAGAAAGGCTATTTATTTTTTTGGTTTTTTTAATATTATTTGGTTTCTAAAGTCTCCCTGAAAATAAAAGAAAAAAAACTTAAGAAAACAGTGGGAGAGTAATATTGCCCTTTCAGCTTGTGCGCCAGTCTTGACTCCTGGGTGTGCCACCTCTCTCTCTCTAATTGTGGGCCATAGAAAGCCTTTTTTTTTTTGTTTTTTTTTTAATATTATTTGGTTTCTAAAGTCTCCCTTAAAAAACAAAAAATACATAAAAAAACAGTGGGAGAGTAATATTGCCCTTTCAGCTTGTGTGCCAGTCTTGACTCCTGGGTGTGCCACCTCTCTCTCTCATTCAGTGGGCCATAGAAAGCCTATTTATTTTTTTGGTTTTTTTAATATTATTTGGTTTCTAAAGTCTCCCTGAAAAAAAAAAAAACATAAAAAAACAGTGGGAGAGTAATATTGCCCTTTCAGCTTGTGTGCCAGTCTTGACTCCTGGGTGTGCCACCTCTCTCTCATTCAGTGGGCCATAGAAAGGCTATTTATTTTTTTGTTTTTTTTAATATTATTTGGTTTCTAAAGTCTCCCTGAAAATAAAAGAAAAAAAACTTAAGAAAACAGTGGGAGAGTAATATTGCCCTTTCAGCTTGTGCGCCAGTCTTGACTCCTGGGTGTGCCACCTCTCTCTCTCTAATTGTGGGCCATAGAAAGCCTTTTTTTTTTTGGTTTTTTTTTAATATTATTTGGTTTCTAAAGTCTCCCTTAAAAAACAAAAAATACATAAAAAAACAGTGGGAGAGTAATATTGCCCTTTCAGCTTGTGTGCCAGTCTTGACTCCTGGGTGTGCCACCTCTCTCTCTCATTCAGTGGGCCATAGAAAGCCTATTTATTTTTTTGGTTTTTTTAATATTATTTGGTTTCTAAAGTCTCCCTGAAAAAAAAAAAAAACATAAAAAAACAGTGGGAGAGTAATATTGCCCTTTCAGCTTGTGTGCCAGTCTTGACTCCTGGGTGTGCCACCTCTCTCCCTCTCATTCAGTGGGCCATAGAAAGCCTATTTATTTTTTTTTTTTAAATATTATTGGGTTTCTAAAGTCTCCCTTAAAAAACAAAAAATACATAAAAAAACAGTGGGAGAGTAATATTGCCCTTTCAGCTTGTGTGCCAGTCTTGACTCCTGGGTGTGCCACCTCTCTCATTCAGTGGGCCATAGAAAGCATTTTTTTTTTTTTCCTTGATTTGTGTTCTAAAATCTACCTCAACACAAAAACACTACATCAATCAGTGGGAGAAAAATATTGGCCTCAGTCAGGGCTTGTGTGCCACTGCTGTGTGTGCTATCTCTCATTCAGTGGGCTATAGAAAGCCTATTTATTTATTTATTTTTTTTCTTATTATTTGGTTTCTAAAGTCTCCCTGAAAAAAAAATAAAAAATAAAAAAACAGTGGGAGAGTAATATTGCCCTTTCAGCTTGTGTGCCAGTCTTGACTCCTGGGTGTGCCACCTCTCTCTCTCATTCAGTGGGCCATAGAAAGCCTATTTATTTTTTTGGTTTTTTTAATATTATTTGGTTTCTAAAGTCTCCCTGAAAAAAAAAAAAACATAAAAAAACAGTGGGAGAGTAATATTGCCCTTTCAGCTTGTGTGCCAGTCTTGACTCCTGGGTGTGCCACCTCTCTCTCTCATTCAGTGGGCCATAGAAAGCCTATTTATTTTTTTGGTTTTTTTAATATTATTTGGTTTCTAAAGTCTCCCTGAGAAAAAAAAAAAAATAAATTAGGTGGGAGATTAATATTGACATTAGTGCTTGAGTGACAGTCCTGCGTGTGTGTCATCTCTGTGATTTTGTGCCACAGAAAACAGAGTGTGTAACATTGTGCCTGATTTTCCTTGTGGTCTCACCAACCTGTTAAGGGATATTGAAATCATACTGAAGTTATAGCTCACCGTGTAAGTTGTTTGACAGCAACAAATAAAGTTACTTTGGTTAAGATTTTAAAACAATGAGGAAGTCTGGTGCAAGAGGTCGTCGTGGGCGTTCATTGTCAGCTGGTAATGATGGTAGTGGTAGTGGAGCATCAGGTGGTCGTGGGGATAAAAATATTCCACCTAAGTCTGGAGCTGTGGAGTCAATATCGTCGTCAGGCTACACAAGGCCTCGAACGCTCTCTTTTCTGGGAGTAGGAAAACCGCTTTTAAAGGCGGAGCAGCAACAGCAAGTTTTGGCTTACATTGCAGACTCAGCCTCTAGCTCTTTTGCCTCCTCTTCCGAAACTGGTAAATGTAAAAGCAGCGCGTCGCTTGTGGATGTTCACGGTCAGGGACAAGTCGCTTCCTTGTCCTCCTCAGCAAAAACTACAACAAGAGAGAAGGATGCAGCAGGCGACACAACGGGTCACTCCATGGAGCTCTTTACACATACCGTCCCTGGCTTAGAAAGTGAAACATTTAACAGGCCATGCCCATTACAAGTAGATTCTGACATGGAGTGCACTGATGCACAGCCACAGCCAGAGTACTATGCTGCTCCTTTGACTCAGACCACCACATTGCCCTCTCAGGGTACAGATCCACAATCAGACCCTGATGAGACTATGTTGCCCCGCCACGAACGCTATACCACCGACCGACACAGTGACACAGACGAAGTTGCACACGAGCTCGAAGAGGAGGTAATAGATGACCCAGTTATTGACCCCGATTGGCAGCCATTGGGGGAACAGGGTGCAGGCGGCAGTAGTTCAGAAGCGGAGGTGGAGGAGGGGCCGCAGCAGGCATCAACATCGCAACAGGTTCCATCTGCCGGGCCCGTATCTGGCCCAAAACGCGTGTCAAAGCCAAAACCTGTTGGAGGACAGCGTGGCCATCCGGTTAAAGCTCAGTCTGCAATCCCTGAAAAGGGATCCGAGTCTAGGAAGAGTGCAGTCTGGCATTTTTTTAAACAACATCCAACTGATCAGCGCAAAGTCATCTGTCAAAAATGTTCAACTAGCTTAAGCAGAGGTCAGAATCTGAAAAGTCTAAATACTAGTTGCATGCATAGACACTTAACCACCATGCATTTTCAAGCCTGGACTAACTACCAAACGTCCCTTAAGGTTGTAGCACCCTCGGCCAATGAAGCTAGTCAGCAACGCAACATCACTTCCGTCACTGTAAGGCCACCATTTTCCGCACCACCGGCAGTATCTGTGCAGGTTTCTTTGCCAGCCAAAAGCAGTCAGGGTCAGGGAATCACCAGTTTTGTAGGAGGAAATATTGCATCTAGGGCACCGGCGGAAACAATACCGTCTCCAACCGTCTCTCAGTCTGCCATGTACACCGGCACACCCAAAAGTTCCACGATCTCCAGCTCTCCAGTCCAGCTCACCCTACATGAGACTCTGGTTAGAAAAAGGAAGTACTTATCCTCGCATCCGCGTACACAGGGTTTTAACGCCCACATAGCTAGACTAATCTCGTTAGAGATGATGCCCTACCGGTTAGTTGAAAGCGAAGCTTTCAAAGCCCTGATGGAGTACGCTGAACCACGATACGAGCTACCCAGTCGACACTTTTTTTCCAGAAAAGCCATCCCAGCCCTGCACCAGCATGTTAAACAGCGCATCGTCCATGCACTCAGGCAATCTGTGAGTACAAAGGTGCACCTGACTACAGATGCATGGACCAGTAGGCATGGCCAGGGACGTTATGTGTCCATCACGGCACACTGGGTGAATGTGGTGGATGCAGGGTCCACAGGCGACATCAATTTAGGGACAGTTGTGCCTAGCCCACGGTCTAGGAAACAGTTGGCTGTAGGCGTTCGCACCCCCTCCTCCTCCTCCTCCTCGTCCTCCTGCAGAAGCTACAGCTCTTCCACAGAACGCAGTCTGCCAACCACTCCATCGGCAGATGACACTGTTGCACACCAGTTGTCCCATTATGGGCCAGCTACTGCCAAGCGTCAGCAGGCTGTATTGGCTATGAAGTGTTTGGGCGACAACAGACACACCGCGGAAGTTCTATCCGAGTTCTTGCAACAAGAAACGCAGTCGTGGCTGGGCACAGTAGATCTTGAGGCAGGCAAGGTAGTGAGTGATAACGGAAGGAATTTCATGGCTGCCATCTCCCTTTCCCAACTGAAACACATTCCTTGCCTGGCTCACACCTTAAACCTGGTGGTGCAGTGCTTATTGAAAACTTATCCTGGGTTCTCCGACCTGCTCCTCAAAGTGCGTGCACTTTGCTCACATATCCGACGTTCGCCTGTACACGCCAGCCGTATGCAGACCTATCAGCGGTCTTTGAACCTTCCCCAGCATCGCCTAATCATAGACGTTGCAACAAGGTGGAACTCAACACTGCACATGCTTCAGAGACTGTGCGAACAGAGGCGTGCTGTTATTTATTTGTGGGAGGATACACGGGCAGGCAGTAGGATGGCAGACATGGAGTTGTCAGGTGTGCAGTGGTCTAAGATACAAGACATGTGTCAAGTCCTTCAGTGTTTTGAGGAATGCACACGGCTGGTTAGTGCAGACAACGCCGTAATAAGCATGAGCATCCCCCTAATGCGTCTGCTGATGCAAAGTTTGACGCACATAAAGGAGCAGGCGTCTGCACCAGAGGAAGAGGAAAGCCTTGATGACAGTCAGCCATTGTCTGGTCAGGGCAGTGTACAGGACGAGGTAGCGGGCGAAGAGGAGGTGGAGGACAAGGAGGATGATGGGGATGAGTATATTTTTAATGCCGAACCTTTCCCGGGGGCACAGGAAATTGGTTGCGTGTCACGGCCGGGTTCTGGTTTTTTGAGGGACACAAGTGACGTAGATTTGCCTGCAACTGCCCCTCAACCAATCACAACCGGAGATTTGACAACTGGAACTTTGGCCCACATGGCGGATTATGCCTTACGTATCCTAAAAAGGGACACACGCATTACGAAAATGATGAACGATGACGATTGCTGGTTGGCCTGCCTCCTTGATCCACGCTATAAAGGCAAATTGCAAAATATTATGCCACATGAGAACTTGGAACTAATATTAGCAACCAAACAATCAACTCTTGTTGACCGTTTGCTTCAGGCATTCCCAGCACACAGCGCACGTGATCGTTCTCACACGAGCTCCAGGGGGCAGCAGACTAGGAGTGTTAGGGGTGCACACATCAGAAGTGGCGTTGGACAGAGGGGTTTTCTGACCAGGTTGTGGAGTGATTTTGCTATGACCGCAGACAGGACAGGTACTGCTGCATCAATTGAAAGTGACAGGAGACAACATTTGTCCAGTATGGTTACTAACTATTTTTCATCCCTTATCGATGTTCTCCCTCAACCGTCATTCCCATTTGATTACTGGGCCTCCAAATTAGACACCTGGCCAGAATTGGCAGAATATGCATTGCAGGAGCTTGCTTGCCCGGCAGCAAGTGTCCTATCAGAAAGAGTATTCAGTGCTGCAGGTTCAATATTAACCGAAAAAAGGACTCGTCTGGCTACCCAAAATGTTGACGATCTAACATTCATTAAAATGAACCACAACTGGATTTCGAAATCTTTTGCCCCACCTTGCCCGGCCGACACCTAGCTTTCCTATGAAAAGCTCTTGCCTGTGAATTACTTTTCTAATGTCTAATTTGCTGCAGCTGATTGTACAGCATACGACATGTTTACACCTCCCTAAATGGCAAAACTCCCCACACGGGGCCGTGGTATCGCGACTTGGCACAAGCACCCGTGAGACTGCTGTTTGTCTGAAGAGGTGGGTGTGCTCGCTTTTGGTTGACGGCATTGCTACTGGGTCCCTCATAGTACAATGTAGTGTCTCTGGCGGTGGTGGTGCGCACCCAACGTCAGACACACCGTTGTAACATGAGGGGCCCTGGGGCGGTCCCGCCGGCCTCAAGAGAGTTCCCCCCTACCCCAGCTCAAAATGTGCTCTACCACGTGCAAAATTATGTCGCACAGCTCCACCAATCTTTAGTCTATTCGCTGACATCATTCAATGTCTGGCACTGACAATACAAATTTGTAGACATCTATGATGCAACTTAAAGTAGTCTGTGTCTGTGTCCTATATTGGCACCATTAAATAGTTACTGCCAAATTACTATGTCAGAAACTCAGTAGATGAGCCCACCCCTGTACCTAAGTATGCCACCTTTTTTTTTGTTTTGGTTGTTTTGCGAGACATTAACATCTATTTATATTTTGGGAGTACTGGGACAGACACTCCTTGCACTACTCCTCCACTCACCACCAAGCTGCCTGTGTATCCATGTAACCGCTGTAAAGCTGCCATGAGCCTATTGTTTGTTATTTTAGGCCTTTGATAGCCTGTCTGCGGTCCCTACTTTAAATACTCCTCCACTGACCACCAAGCTGCCTGTGTATCCATGTAACCGATGTAAAACTGCCATGAGCCTATTGTTTGTTATTTTAGGCCTTTGATAGCCTGTCTGCGGTCCCTACTTTAAATACTCCTCCACTCACCACCAAGCTGCCTGTGTATCCATGTAACCGCTGTAAAGCTGCCATGAGCCTATTGTTTGTTATTTTAGGCCTTTGATAGCCTGTCTGCGGTCCCTACTTTAAATACTCCTCCACTCATCACCAGCTGCCTGCCCGTGTATCCATGTAACCGCTGTAAAACTGCCATGAGCCTATTGTTTGTTATTTTAGGCCTTTGATAGCCTGTCTGCGGTCCCTACTTTAAATACTCCTCCACTCATCACCAGCTGCCTGCCCGTGTATCCATGTAACCGCTGTAAAACTGCCATGAGCCTATTGTTTGTTATTTTAGGCCTTTGATAGCCTGTCTGCGGTCCCTACTTTAAATACTCCTCCACTCACCACCAAGCTGCCTGTGTATCCATGTAACCGCTGTAAAGCTGCCATGAGCCTATTGTTTGTTATTTTAGGCCTTTGATAGCCTGTCTGCGGTCCCTACTTTAAATACTCCTCCACTCACCACCAAGCTGCCTGTGTATCCATGTAACCGATGTAAAACTGCCATGAGCCTATTGTTTGTTATTTTAGGCCTTTGATAGCCTGTCTGCGGTCCCTACTTTAAATACTCCTCCACTCACCACCAAGCTGCCTGTGTATCCATGTAACCGCTGTAAAGCTGCCATGAGCCTATTGTTTGTTATTTTAGGCCTTTGATAGCCTGTCTGCGGTCCCTACTTTAAATACTCCTCCACTCATCACCAGCTGCCTGCCCGTGTATCCATGTAACCGCTGTAAAACTGCCATGAGCCTATTGTTTGTTATTTTAGGCCTTTGATAGCCTGTCTGCGGTCCCTACTTTAAATACTCCTCCACTCATCACCAAGCTGCCTGTGTATCCATGTAACCGCTGTAAAGCTGCCATGAGCCTATTGTTTGTTATTTTAGGCCTTTGATAGCCTGTCTGCGGTCCCTACTTTAAATACTCCTCCACTCATCACCAGCTGCCTGCCCGTGTATCCATGTAACCGCTGTAAAACTGCCATGAGCCTATTGTTTGTTATTTTAGGCCTTTGATAGCCTGTCTGCGGTCCCTACTTTAAATACTCCTCCACTCACCACCAAGCTGCCTGTGTATCCATGTAACCGCTGTAAAGCTGCCATGAGCCTATTGTTTGTTATTTTAGGCCTTTGATAGCCTGTCTGCGGTCCCTACTTTAAATACTCCTCCACTCACCACCAAGCTGCCTGTGTATCCATGTAACCGATGTAAAACTGCCATGAGCCTATTGTTTGTTATTTTAGGCCTTTGATAGCCTGTCTGCGGTCCCTACTTTAAATACTCCTCCACTCACCACCAAGCTGCCTGTGTATCCATGTAACCGCTGTAAAGCTGCCATGAGCCTATTGTTTGTTATTTTAGGCCTTTGATAGCCTGTCTGCGGTCCCTACTTTAAATACTCCTCCACTCACCACCAAGCTGCCTGTGTATCCATGTAACCGCTGTAAAGCTGCCATGAGCCTATTGTTTGTTATTTTAGGCCTTTGATAGCCTGTCTGCGGTCCCTACTTTAAATACTCCTCCACTCACCACCAAGCTGCCTGTGTATCCATGTAACCGATGTAAAACTGCCATGAGCCTATTGTTTGTTATTTTAGGCCTTTGATAGCCTGTCTGCGGTCCCTACTTTAAATACTCCTCCACTCACCACCAAGCTGCCTGTGTATCCATGTAACCGCTGTAAAGCTGCCATGAGCCTATTGTTTGTTATTTTAGGCCTTTGATAGCCTGTCTGCGGTCCCTACTTTAAATACTCCTCCACTGACCACCAAGCTGCCTGTGTATCCATGTAACCGATGTAAAACTGCAGTATTTTGCTTATAAAAAAGAAAATACTGGAGAGATATCAAATGCAGACATTTTAACATTAAAAACAAAAACACATACAACAAAAAACTGGTACAGTACAAAAATTGGCCACCAGCTACAAAAACTTGCTCCTGCAAGTAGTTAACTGAAAGGTTTTTTTCCATTGAAAACACAGATATGGCATCCACCGAGTGTTGTCCTGTCGCGTCTTCTTTATATTATTGCCAAGAAGCTGCAACTGAATAAAGCTGAGCTTCTACCTTCTGCCTCTTACTAACTGCTGTTTTTTTAAAAAATTGGCTGTTCCGGCCTACTAAAGGTGTCTGTCTGCCCCTGCCTGGTGTTGTCCTCAACTGAATAAAGCTGAGCTTCAACCTTCAGTTCCAAATTACCATTTTTAAAAATGCAATTGGCTGTTCCGGCCTACTAAAGGTGAATGTCTGCCCCTGCCTGGTGTTGTCCTCAACTGAATAAAGCTGAGCTTCTACCTTCTGTTCCAAATTACCATTTTTAAAAATGCAATTGGCTGTTCCGGCCTACTAAAGGTGAATGTCTGCCCCTGCCTGGTGTTGTCCTCAACTGAATAAAGCTGAGCTTCTACCTTCTGTTCCAAATTACCATTTTTAAAAATGCCATTGGCTGTTCCGGCCTACTAAAGGTGTCTGTCTGCCCCTGCCTGGTGTTGTCCTCAACTGAATAAAGCTGAGCTTCTACCTTCTGTTCCAAATTACCATTTTTAAAAATGCAATTGGCTGTTCCGGCCTACTAAAGGTGAATGTCTGCCCCTGCCTGGTGTTGTCCTCAACTGAATAAAGCTGAGCTTCTACCTTCTGTTCCAAATTACCATTTTTAAAAATGCCATTGGCTGTTCCGGCCTACTAAAGGTGTCTGTCTGCCCCTGCCTGGTGTTGTCCTCAACTGAATAAAGCTGAGCTTCAACCTTCAGTTCCAAATTACCATTTTTAAAAATGCAATTGGCTGTTCCGGCCTACCAAAGGTGAATGTCTGCCCCTGCCTGGTGTTGTCCTCAACTGAATAAAGCTGAGCTTCTACCTTCTGTTCCAAATTACCATTTTTAAAAATGCAATTGGCTGTTCCGGCCTACTAAAGGTGAATGTCTGCCCCTGCCTGGTGTTGTCCTCAACTGAATAAAGCTGAGCTTCTACCTTCTGTTCCAAATTACCATTTTTAAAAATGCCATTGGCTGTTCCGGCCTACTAAAGGTGTCTGTCTGCCCCTGCCTGGTGTTGTCCTCAACTGAATAAAGCTGAGCTTCTACCTTCTGTTCCAAATTACCATTTTTAAAAATGCAATTGGCTGTTCCGGCCTACTAAAGGTGAATGTCTGCCCCTGCCTGGTGTTGTCCTCAACTGAATAAAGCTGAGCTTCTACCTTCTGTTCCAAATTACCATTTTTAAAAATGCCATTGGCTGTTCCGGCCTACTAAAGGTGTCTGTCTGCCCCTGCCTGGTGTTGTCCTCAACTGAATAAAGCTGAGCTTCAACCTTCAGTTCCAAATTACCATTTTTAAAAATGCAATTGGCTGTTCCGGCCTACTAAAGGTGTCTGTCTGCCCCTGCCTGGTGTTGTCCTCAACTGAATAAAGCTGAGCTTCTACCTTCTGCCTCTTACTAACTGCTGTTTTTTTAAAAAATTGGCTGTTCCGGCCTACTAAAGGTGTCTGTCTGCCCCTGCCTGGTGTTGTCCTCAACTGAACAAAGCTGAGCTTCCACATTCTGGCTTTCGCCCTATACTATCAGATATTAAACTGCATTTGGCCTACTAGTGTGGTTAGGCCCTTGAAACAGTGTCTGCTGCTCTTGGGTTTGCTACTCCACTGAACAAAGCAATGCCGCCTGTTTAGTCCTGTTACCAATTTTGAACTGCATTTAGCCTACTTTATTCTTTGGCCCTATATCTGTTTCCTCCTCATCCTGCCCATTGCCCAGCCACTGCTAGATGAGTCTGCTGGTACATTGACCTAGACCACTACATTCCCCTTATACTCTACACAGCCAGAATCTGACCCTGCTGAAAGTAAGGTTCCCCTTCCCGCATGTTATACCACCTTACACAGGGACAGAGAGGAAGGTGCAGATGAAAGTGCAGGTTCCTTCATCAGGTGGGGGGGCATACTCGTTGGCGACGTCACTGGCACAGGGCCCCTCAGAGTACGCAAAAGTGTCGCTGCTGGTGGGAGGCGCCCCCGCCATGCAAACACACATCGCTGTACTTTGAGGGGCCCTGTGCCAGTGCCAATGCGAACGAGTGGGCCCCCCCTGCTTGCTCAGGATCACAGCACTTGCAACGTTGAAATACTTACCTTTCCCTGCAACACCGCCGTGACGTAGTCCGCATTTCCTGGGCCCACGAAAAACTTGAGCCGGCCCTACTCCCCCCACAACTTTTGCCAAATGACCCCCAATTCCCTATGCCCAACTATTATTATAAAGTTAATTAAGACTGACAAGCTTCAGAAACAAGAATGGATGTTTTTGGCATTAAAATGGGCACTGTAGGTGTTTTCCTGGCCTCCACTCACTGCCGACTATGCTTCCCCATTGACTTGCATTGGGTTTCGTGTTTCGGTCGATCCCCGACTTTTAGCGATAATCGGCCGACTGCACTCGACTCGACTCTGGACAAAATCGGGTTTCACAAAACCCGACTCGATCTTAAAAAAATGAAAGTCGCTCAACTCTACTCCCCATAGTCCTCCATATAGTATACACTCCCCAGAGTCATCCAGAGTCTAATACACTCCCCATAATCCTCCATAGATTATAATACACTCACCATAGTCCTCCATAGAGTATAATACACTTCCCATAGTCCTCCATAGACTATAATACACCCCCCATAGAGTATAATACACTCCCCAGAGTCCTCCATAGAGTATAACACACTCCCCATAGTCCTCCATAAAGTATAATACACTCCCCGTAGTCCTCCATAGAGTATAATACACTTCCCATAGTCCTCCGTAGAGTATAATGCAGTCCCCACATAGAATATAATTCTGACCTCATACAGTATAATGCAACCCCCACATAGAATATAATTCAGCCCCCCCATAGAATATAATGCAAGCATCCATAAATTATAATTCAGTCCTACAGTATTATGGCCACCATGTACTGACTCGCTCACTGATATATACCGTATTCATGGGCGTGGAGAGCAGTGAATATTCATTCCCTTTAGTAGCGGGCACATGTGATTGCCCAGCAGCAGGAAGCCTACAGCTGAGGCTACTGTGCCTGCTATTAAAGTGAAATGAATATTCACTGCTCTCCACTCCTATAGTCCCACCCATCTCTGGGAGTCGGCTTCAGTGCATAGCGGTGGGAGGGACAATGGGCGTGGGGAGCAGTGAATATAAATTTCTCTGTAACAGCGGGTACAGGCACTAGCCACAGCAGCCGACTCTTGCCTCCAGTCACCCACTGCTCCGCTGCAGCTTCACTGACACCGGGCAGGCAATGGGGCCTGACTCAGGGGCCCCATAGCAGCTGATTAGCCACACACCACTGGCTGGGGGCAGGGGCAGACACTAATAGCTTGTGGCCCCTGTTCAAGAACTGTGTCTTGGCCCCCTCCTAGCCCGGTACCCTGCTTTTGATGATTGTAATCTGGCAATGGGACCCTGGAGCCTCGAGCTCCGAAAAACAAGTCAGAATGCCCTCATTATTACTGCCCTGCAAGCAGGGCATACTTAGCAATCACAGGGCCCCCTCAGCTATAAAAAAGATATATTTAGATTTGTTCACTGAGATGGAGATGGATATAAATATATATATATATATATATATATATATATATATATATATATATATATATATATATATATCCGTTCACATTCATTTCTGCTGGTTCCAGTGCAGTCAGACTTGCAGCCAAGTGGCAACTAGTGTCCTCCATGTCAGTGAATAGAACACTACAGACAAGGCTGGGGTCTAAGGGGTAACGTTTCTCCTTATGGAGAGTGACATACCAGCTGGCTTGTCAAGGTAAGGAGGCTTATTCGCCGTGCAATGCTCCTCTGGGAATTTAAATATGCAAATTGCCTCTGCTGAAAAAAAGAGGACTTAACTCTATAGCGCCACCTATTGGAAGTAGCGATCCTACAAGTCACAATCAACCCTTTAACGAGTCGTGCAATATGACTTAGGTTAAAAGCCAAATCAGTATCTCAATTCGCAGACACGGTGTTTCGGGCTGTTGGCCCCCGTCAGTGCGAAGCATGAGAACTGATTTGGCTAGGTGAGAAGCTCTGGACTGGGGTCTAAGGGGTAACGTTTCTCCTTATGGAGAGTGACATACCAGCTGGCTTGTCAAGGTAAGGAGGCTTATTCGCCGTGCAATGCTCCTCTGGGAATTTAAATATGCAAATTGCCTCTGCTGAAAAAAAGAGGACTTAACTCTATAGCGCCACCTATTGGAAGTAGCGATCCTACAAGTTACAATCAACCCTTTAACGAGTCGTGCAATATGACTTAGGATAAAAGCCAAATCAGTATCTCAATTCGCAGACACGGTGTTTCGGGCTGTTGGCCCTCGTCAGTGCGAAGCATGAGAACTGATTTGGCTAGGTGAGAGGCTCTGGACTGGGGTCTAAGGGGTAACGTTTCTCCTTATGGAGAGTGACATACCAGCTGGCTTGTCAAGGTAAGGAGGCTTATTCGCCGTGCAATGCTCCTCTGGGAATTTAAATATGCAAATTGCCTCTGCTGAAAAAAAGAGGACTTAACTCTATAGCGCCACCTATTGGAAGTAGCGATCCTACAAGTCACAATCAACCCTTTAACGAGTCGTGCAATATGACTTAGGTTAAAAGCCAAATCAGTATCTCAATTCGCAGACACGGTGTTTCGGGCTGTTGGCCCTCGTCAGTGCGAAGCATGAGAACTGATTTGGCTAGGTGAGAGGCTCTGGACTGGGGTCTAAGGGGTAACGTTTCTCCTTATGGAGAGTGACATACCAGCTGGCTTGTCAAGGTAAGGAGGCTTATTCGCCGTGCAATGCTCCTCTGGGAATTTAAATATGCAAATTGCCTCTGCTGAAAAAAGAGGACTTAACTCTATAGCGCCACCTATTGGAAGTAGCGATCCTACAAGTCACAATCAACCCAAGCATGAGAACTGATTTGGCTAGGTGAGAGGCTCTTGCACGACTCGTTAAAGGGTTGATTGTGACTTGTAGGATCGCTACTTCCAATAGGTGGCGCTATAGAGTTAAGTCCTCTTTTTTTCAGCAGAGGCAATTTGCATACAGACAAGGCTGACACTCTAGTTGGCACATGACAGCAAGTGTGCAAAGCGCCTCCTCATTGTTATGTAATACTAAATGGTGGCCCAATTCTAACGCATCGAGTATTCTGGAATATGTATGTATGTATGTCGTGCTTAGCACAGCCACGTAGTATATAGCACAGCCACGTAGTATATAACACAGCCACATAGTGTATAACACAGCCCATGTAGTATATAACACAGACAGCCACGTAGTATATAACACAGCCACGTAGTATATACCACAGCCACGTAGTATATAGCAGCATCATAGTATATAGCAGCCACAACGTATATAGCACAGCCTACGTAACACAGACAGCCACGTAGTATATAGCAGCCACGTAGTATATAACACAGCCCACGTACTATATAACACAGGCCACATAGTATATAACACAGCCTGCGGAGTATATAAGACAGCCCACGCAGTATATAACACAGCCCATGTAGTATACAGCACAGACCACGTAGTATATAACACTGCCCACGTAGTATATAACACAGCCCACGCAGTATAAAACACTGCCCACGTAGTATATAGCAGCAAGGCAGCATATAACACAGCCCACGTAATATATAACACAGCCCACGTAGTATATAACACAGGCCATGCAGTATATAACACAGCCCACGCAGTATATAATACAGCCCACGCAGTATATAACACAGCCCACATAGTATATAGCTGTGTGGGCACCATATCCCTGTTAAAAAAAAGTTATATACTCACCCTCCGGCGTCCACCGAAGCTGTCCCAATGTGCGTGATGCTGCCGCGACCAATCAGCGACGCGGGATTTCCGTTACGGAAGTTACAGACAAACAGACGGAAGTACCCCTTAGACAATTACAGTATATATATAGATTACATAACCACGATATGTCTGGTATCTGCTCTACATATACTGTACAAACATACACACATATACCGTACATACATACACTGTACATACACACAGATACACATACATATACCGTCATACATACACATACCGTACATACACACATGCATATACCGTACATTCACACACATACCGTACATACATATACCGTACATACACAGATACACATACATATACCATACATACATATACATACTGTAGCATAGCGACTGGTCATGTGAATGATGGATGGTATGTATTGGAGAGATGGGTGGGTTCAGTCACCTACAAACCCAGCCAAAGAGGCGTGTCTGAACACGTAAGATGGTTTTCTGTGTAAGGATCTGTGGTGATGTCACGCTCACCTGACTAGCCATGTGACAGGTACCTGGGTGTGGCTACACCTATGTAAAGGAGGTGTGTGTAGCACATGAAGAGAGAGAGATTGAGTGAGTGTGTGAGTGTCTGTCAGGGTGGACCCAGTTCCGTGTGTCCTGGCAGGACACTGCAGAATGGCCTGTGTGTTGGACGGTTCCAAGTGGGGACGTCCTGGAAGCACACAGAGACCATTCCAGGCTGGAGAGCCTGCGTGCTGGACATAGCACGGATGGTTGGTGTTGGAGACTCCTGGGAGTGGAGTCGTCCTGGAAGCACATGGAGACCGTAGACCTGGACGGTCTGTGTTGAGGACCTGGGACTGACCTGAAGTCAGTGTAAGGAGTGGAACTTCTGAGAGGTAACCCCAGACAAAGGGATTATAATATACAGCAGAGAAGCCTATCTGCTATGTGAACTGTCTAATGTTTCATGGCTGTAATGAAATGGACTGTACCCTGTCTGGTTTATGCGGAGTTTGAATAAACCATATGGACTGATATGTGTGAGATATCGTGCCTGAAGTGTTTTTCCTGCTGCCAAGCGAGTGTCACCAAGACCCGTAGCGGGTGAAATGCTACAATACATATACCTTACATGCATACACACATATACCGTACATACATACAGATACACATACATGTACTGTACATACACACACATACCATACATACACACATACAGTTATATACACATATTGTATACACATACCGTACATACATATACCATACATACACACAAATACACATACATACACATACCATACTTACATATACCGTGCATACACACAGATACACACACATACTGAATACCGTACATACATACAGATACACATACACGTACCGTACATACACACATACAGTATATACACATATAGTATAAACATACCGCACACACATATACATACACATATACTGTATGTACATGCACATAAACATACATACATACACACATATACTGTACATGCATACACACACAGCCATACAAATATACCATACATACACACATATACTGTACATACATACACAGATACACACACACACAGACAGAAACATACACATAGATACACACATACACAGATGCACACATACATGCATATACATACACACATAGCAATCTGTGATATCAGCTCACAGGTGATCAGATGAGCCCTGGATGAGGTCACATAGTTCAGCTGGAGAAGGCTGCAGAACCCACTACTGTGGGGGATGGGACACAGAGCAGGCAGGACTGATATCAGCCCACTGGTGCTGCCTGCTGTCCCGTGCAGTGAGCTCCTCCCCCATCTCTTCTCTGTGAGGAGACGCTGCAGCCTGCTCCGATTAGAACAGTGGAGGGAGCAGAAGACACACTGTCAGTCCTGCTCTTCCTCCTCTGCTAGAGACTATGTGCTGTGCAGCCAGGGCCCCTGACTGTAAGGGTGAGTACTCACCATTGGGACGCTCCATGCAGCAGGACAGACGGCAGCCAGTGAGCGCTCTCCTCGGTCTAGTGAGGAAAGCGTTCATTGGCCAGCGTCTCTCCCTGCATGACACGCCCCCTTTTTGATCTCCTGCATTTCGCGCCTGCTCTCTCCCCGGCACCCGGTGTTCATGATTACAGGATGGAGTGAGAGGGGCCCGATCCTGCATACCGGGCCTGCCTGCAGGGGCCCCCCTCCATCTCTGGGCCCTGGAGCAGTGCCATCAGCAATATGTCCACCACTGGCTGGGGGCCCCTAGGGCAGCGGTCTAGGCACAGATTTTCAATGATGTTCAGATCTGGGGACTGTGAGGGCCATTGTAAAACCTTCAGCTTGTGCCTTTTGAGGTATTCTATTGTGGACTTTGACGAAATGTATCAAGCTTGTTTAAATGTTCTTTTGCATTCTTCTGAATTTTATGGTGTGGATGCAGGAGAAGTATTCTTCTGATGACTCTTCCACGAAGGCCATATTTGTGAAAGTGTTTCTGAAGAGTAGAACAATATACCACAACTCCCGAGTCTGCTAAATCTTTTTGAATGTCTTTTTCATTCAAGCAGGGGTTCTGATTTGTCTCTCTAGCAATCCTATGAGCAGCTTTCACTGAAATTTTGCTTGGTCTTCCAGACCTTATCTTGACCTCCACTGTTTCTGTTAACTGCCAATTCTAAATTACATTTCAAACTGAGGAAAAGGCAACTTGAAAACGCTTTGCTGCCTTCTTATAGACTCCTGCTTTGTTGGCCTCCACCCTTTTCATTTTCAGAGAACTAAGAGCTGCTTAGAAGAACACATGGCTGATTTTTGCCACAAGGTTAAAGGAGGCTGCGTTTTTGTAAAGCTGGAAAATTTGCATCACCTGACCTTTCCTAATGATGATAGTGAACAAGCCATAACCCTAACAAGCTAATTAAGGCCCGAAACTTTGATTAAAGTTATCTTTGCGCACAATTCTTCTCTTCACGCTGCAGCTCCAGCGCAGGCGTACTTTGTCTGCCCTGTTAAGGGCAGAGCAAAGTACTGCAGTGCGCAGGCGCCAGGCCTCTCTGACCTTTCCCGGCGCCTGCGCACTGCAGTGCTTTGCTCTGCCCTCAACAGGGCAGACAAAGTATGCCTGCGCCGGAGCCGCAGCATGAAGAGAAGAAGAGGACGTCATCTGATGAAGATAGGAGGCGCTGGATCGGATTGCGACACCCATCGGACCAGAACCTGACTGGGACCGCCCGTGGGTGAGTATAATCTAACCTCTTTTTCTCATCTTTTAGGATACATCGGGGGCTTATCTGCAGCATTACAGAATCCTGTAGATAAGCCCCTGATGCCGGTGGGCTTAGCTCACATTCCATTTTGGGGGTGACAGGTTCCCTTTAACTGTTCTTAAGAGCAGTAATTTTGACCAGGGGTGCCAAACTTTTAAAGGAAGAATCACCCTTAGCGATGGATTGCCCTTGATATTGCAGTTCAGTTCCATTCACATGAAAGAGCTTGGGTTGATACTGCACTGCTACTGCTGCTGCTGTTACTAACAGAAATCTGACTTGTTTTTCTAATCCCAAACAACCTCTTGAGGCCTGGTCATAGAGTTGTTAAATAAAAAAAATGCAACAATTAGTAAATTAACACATTATTTATACAAGAGTTATAGCTAGATCACTATGCTAAATAGATAAATGGCAAAAATAGTCCATAGATATAGAGCCGAAAGTGAGCATTTCTCCCAGAAAATTATTGCAATTACACACGTTTTGTTATACACATGTTTATTTCCTTTGTGTGTATTGGAACAACACAAAAAAACAACAACAAAAAAACAACAAATTGGACGTAATTTCACACAAACTCCCAAAAATGGTCTGGACAAAATTGTTGGCACCTTTCCAAAATTGTGGGTATATATCTTTGGTTCAAGCTTCTGATGCTCGTTTTCCTCTTTCTTCCATTTGCAAGATGTGCCAAATTCATTTAAAGATGCACACCTCTATGTGAATTGTGTCGATCCTACTCCAGTGGCCCCTTCATCGAGCTTGGCGTTCAAAATGCCAATCATGATGAATCGGTGCCAATATGTTTACCTGCCACCATTCATTGCCAGTTATCCCGCTCCACTTATGTTGTATTGACGATGACGTCTGTGGAGCCCTCTGCAACCCTGATGCATTTTGTTTCCTTTTCTTGAAAACATTTCTGGTATTGTGTTATGAAGAATGGAATATTAGGCCATTGTTCTGTTATACAGACACATTTATGTCTTCCCTGCTGGGCTAAGTTCATACCAAATATTCTGTTTCCCTGCACAGTACATGAATGAAATGAAAAGGCTTGGTTACTTTAAATTATTACTTTTTATGTTTTACTACTTTCACAGAATAAAAACAAGAAACATTGTTTGATTGACCTTCAGGGCCCATGATATCTTTATTTTCTCGTAAAAAAATATTTTTTTATGCATGATCACATTAAGTATTTCTTGGTGCTATTTATCACAACTAAATTAGGTACATATGTCTTTTTCATTACTGTTTTTCTGTTTTGTTTTGGTGGGAGTGGGGTGGAAGAGGAGTAAGGCAGGAAAAATAAAGGATCAATTTTGTATCCCCTTCCTTTTTTTTCTCTTAAGCTTATACTTTGTGGGATAAACAACTTCATTTACACCATGGCTTGTTATTTATAAATGTAGCTAATTTTGTATAATTAATTTTTATTTTATTTTTTACATTTGTTTTACATTATTATGCCAGCTCCCTGACTTGATGCAGGCTTGCATGCTGAGATCTCAACTTTCCCAGCAGATAGTGGCTCTGTTATACAGCCATCATCTGCCTTTGATTGAGATGTTAACAAAATGTTAAATGCCACCGTCAACGTGCGATAGCGGCATTAAACATGCACCAGCAGAATCGGTGTGATCACGGAGTACCGATATGCTGCCATGAAAGCCAGGCGTCTACTGAAGACCCCTGTGCCTGTCATCATGGTTCTCTTGTTAAAAGTAGCCCATGGCTGGCGTTTATTGGAGACCGTGATTTTCGCTAAAGTACATGTATAGTACATGCACAGCATATGTATACTACAAGCGATCAGATGACTGCATCTTCAAGTCTTTAAGGGGACTATTAAATACAGTAGACAGTTAAAAAAAATGCTTTTAAAAATATGATGAAAATATAAAATAAATTAATCTGATTGATAAACAACGTAACGAGAAAGAAAATCAAAATGCCAGAATAAAGTTTTTCATCCACCTCAACAACACAAAACAAATTGTAATAACAGGCAACCAAAACATCGTATCTACCCCAAAGTGATATCTATAAAAACACTGACCAGGGGCACAAAAAACAAACCCTCATACAGGTCCATACCCTGAAAATATAAAAACATTACAGCTTTTTGAATATGGCAATGCAAGCAAATTTTCTTTTTACAAATCCCAGATTTCTTTGTTACCACTTAAATAAAAACTATACATGTTTGGTATCTGCATAATTGTACTGACATGAAGAATCATATTGCCATGTTATTTTGTCTGAAAATTGAACTGCGTAAACAAAAAAAACAAAACCAAGAAACAATTGTGAAATTATGCTTTTTTCGCTATTTTGCTATACTTGGAATTTTTTTTCTCTTCCCAGTATATCACATGATAAAATGGATAGTGTTGTTCAAAAGTACAATTTGCTTCTCAAAAAACAAGCCCTCACAATTCCAGTAGAAAAGTTATGGCTCTTGGAGTAAGGGTACGAACAAAAAACAAAGTGCAAAAATGGAAAATCACACAGCAGAAAAGGGGTTAAAAGAGGCAGTGTTTGTGATTTTTTAGATAACTTTTTTTTACATTTTTACATTTTACATAAATTACATTTTCACAACATCCTGAAGATATCAGTTGGGCAAAACAATCCAGACTGAATACAATTAGGGTATACTTTATAGAAAACCAAAAGAGGAAATAACCCTTAAAAATTACCTTTTATTTCTACTTTTAAACATTTTTTGTAATAAAAAGTCAAATATGTGAACTAAAACCTAAAGAGCTTTGTGTTGGTGGGCCAGAGCGATGGACAAAAACAAGGGAAAAAGAGGGAAAAATAGGTGGCAAATTCCTCGTTAGACCCTAGTGTAGTCCTAAATGACCTATGCCCTACCTAACAGTGGTAGATTATTATGCTATTATGGTCTACTCCTATTTATGGTCCCCTGATGAGCCCCTGTATTAGGAGGGGGCGAAACGCGTAGGGACAAGGACACTGGGACAAAGAATGATGCTTTTACCCAGATAAGTTACCTATTATGGTGTTCCTAGCATGCTGCTGTTCAAAGTTCTGAGCTAGATGCAAAAAGATAAAGCTGATGACATTTTAGGATTCTTCTCAAACACGTCATTAGCATACCAGGTCATTTCTATGAGCATAAGGCTGCAGTCACACTAGCAGTATTTGGTCAGTATTTCTCATCAGTATTTGTAAGCCAAGACCAGGATTGGGTGATAAATGTAGAAGTGGTGCATATGTTTCTATGATACTTTTCCTCTAATTGTTCCACTCCTGGTTTTGGCTTCCAAATACTGATGTAAAATACTGACCAAATACTAATAATGTGACTGCCGCCTGAGGGCTCGTTCACACTGGCGACTAATACGGAGTAGTGTAATGTGAGAAAACATTGCATTGCTCTCTCATTAATGTTATTCAATGAGTCAGGAGTCGACTCATCTGCGAGTTTTCCTCTGCTCTAATCGGACTGAGGAAATATGGGCGCATTCTGCGACAGCGTATATCGGACGAGACTCGCCACTGCAAGTCAATGGGTGTGAGAAGAAAAATCAGATGGCACACGGACCATGCATATCACATGTGGCTCGGATCTTCCTGATGACACTGGTAGGATTGGGGGGGGGGGGGAAGAAAAGACGATCAAAAGGTCCAATATTGTAGTGAAAAAATAACATCTGTATTATGGTGGAGCTGCAACAAGTATGAAACACGCAAGATGATACATAAAAATGCTAAAGGACTTGCAGAACCCAAATGAGCAACGTATTACTGTAAGTAGTTCATTCATATAGAAGATAAGTATAAAACGATACAATCATCCAACAGAATTTAAGTATATTAGATTACACACTGAATCAGGGGGACCTAAACTACTGAACTGCAAGATCCGTGTGGTATGGTGTAGGTAGAAACCACATAATGTATTAGTCATATAACCAGCAAAGACCTCTTATCATATCATTCAATACTAATGTACTAATGTGCAATAGTGCAATAGCATATAATAATAATAATAATAATTTTTATTTATATAGCGCCAACATATTCCGCAGCACTTTACAAATAAGCGGGGACATGTACAGACAAATTCAATACAAGTTAAAACAAATTAAACAGTGACATTAGGAGTGAGGTCCCTGCTCACAAGCTTACAATCTACAAGGAAATGGGGGGGACACAAGTATGCTCCCTGACGAAGTTACCTTCTGAAACGCACGTAGGGGCGGAAAAGCGTACCCTGTGAGCCCCTGTTGGTGTTATTTTTCAGGTATTAACGCTTGAGATTTCTCTGTACCCAGCTCACCTGATTCCTCTATATATATGCTATTGCACTATTGCACTTTACTATTGAATGATATGATAACAGGTGTTTGCCGGCTATTTTACTAAGGCTGGTTTCACACTTGAATTGTGCCGAGCTACAGAGGACTGCATAGTTCCTTCGTTAAGCCCCGCCCACCGCTACACCTCTTCCATTCAGCTCCTCCAACGTCAGCATGCGTCCTGCGTACCTATCTCTAACATTGGGTACGCAGGCCATGCGAATGTATGCGGATGCCTCTGCCTGCGCCGTTTTCACACTGTGCCGACCTGCGCCGAACGCAACAATGTTGCATTTTGTTGCAGTCAGTGCAGTGTGAAAACGACGCAGGCAGAGGCATCCGCATACATTTGCATGGCTTGCATACCCAATGTTAAAGATAGGTATGCAGGACGCATGCCGATGTAGGCGGAGCTGAATGGAAGAGGTATGGCAATGGGCGGGGCTTAATGAAGGAATTACGCAAGTGTGAAACCAGCCTAATACAGTATGTGGTTTCTACCTACACCATACCACAGGGATCTTGTAGTTCAGTAGTTTAAGTCCCACCGATTCAGTGTGTAATCTGATATACTTAAATTCCGAGGGATGTTTGTATTGTTTTATACTTATTATCTTCTATATGAGTGAACTACTTAACCCCTTCCCGACATGTGACGTAATAGTACGTCACATGTCGGGACCCCCGCTTTGATGTGCGCTCCGGCGGTGAGCGCACATCAAAGTCGCGACATGTCAGCTGTTTTTTACAGCTGACATGTGCGCGCAATAGCGGCGGGTGAAATCGCGATCACCCGCCGCTATTAACTAGTTAAATGCCGCTGTCAAACTCAGACAGCGGCATTTAACTACCGCATCCGGCCGTGCGGCCGGATATGAGCGCATCGCCGACCCCCGTCACATGATCGGGGGTCGGCGATGCTTGTGCATTGTAACCATAGAGGTCCTGGAGACCTCTATGGTTACTGATCGCCGGTGGCTGTGAGCGCCCCCCTGTGGTCGGCGCTCACAGCACACCTGCATTTTAGCTACATAACAGCGATCTGATGATCGCTGTTATGTAGCAGAGCCGATCGGGCTGTGCCTGCTTCTAGCCTCCCATGGAGGCTATAGAAGCATGGTAAAAGTTAAAAAAAAAAGTAAAAAAAAATGTGAAAAAAATAAAAAAAATATAAAAGTTTAAATCACCCCCCTTTCGCCCCAATCAAAATAAATCAATAAAAAAAAAGCCCAACCTACACATATTTGGTATCGCCGTGTTCAGAATCGCCCGATCTATCAATAAAAAAAAAGCATTAACCTGATCGCTAAACGGCGTAATGAAAAAAAAAATCGAAACGCCAGATTTACGTTTTTTTGGTCGCCACGACATTGCATTAAAATGCAATAACGGGCGATCAAAAGAACGTATCTGCACCGAAATGCTATCATTAAAAATGCCAGCTCGGCACGCAAAAAATAAGCCCTCACCCGACCCCAGATCACGAAAAATGGAGACGCTACGGGTATCGGAAAATGGCGCAATTTTATTTATTTATTTTTTTGCAAAGTTTGGAATTTTTTTTCACCACTTAGGTAAAAAAGAACCTAGTCATGTTTGGTGTCTATGAACTCGTACTGACCTGGAGAATCATAATGGCAGGTCAGTTTTAGCATTTAGTGAACCTAGCAAAATAGGCAAGCAAAAAACAAGTGTGGGATTGCACTTTTTTTGCAATTTCACTGCACTTGGAATTTTTTTCCCGTTTTCTAGTACACGACATGGTAAAACCAATGATGTCGTTCAAAAGTACAACTCGTCCCGCAAAAAATGAGCCCTCACATGGCCAAATTGACAGAAAAATAAAAAAGTTATGGCTCTGGGAAGGAGGGGAGCGAAAAACGAAAACGGAAAAACGGAAAAAGCTCCGGGGGTGAAGGGGTTAATACGTTGCTCATTTCAGTTCTGCAAGTCATTTAGCTTTTTTATGTATCTTCTTGTGTGTATCATGTTTGTTGCGGCTCAGCATAATAAAGATGTTATTTTTTCACTATAATATTGGACCTTTTGATCATCTTTTCTTACCCCCACCCTCTCCTTCAATAAAATTTGATGATTTGTCCTCATTTTTGCATTGGTATTAACTATTATATATTGAGCACTATATGACTATATGTTTTTTAGCAGTGCTGTTCATAAGCTATCTTCTGATTACCCTGGTGCAATGACAACTGGGGTAATGGTAGTTGGGGTTGATGTCACCTGCGATTTGTCAAAAATCACAGCTGACATCAAGACCTGGTGTGATGTAAAAAGTAATGTTAAAAATGCATTGCATATGGATTACACATGTCATACAGATGCTTGGTGACAAAATAGGCCATGTTCACAGTTTCAGTATTTGGTCAGTATTTTATATCAGTATTTGTAAGCCAAAACTGGGAGTGGGTGATAAATACAGAAGCGGTGACGTGTTTCTAATATACTTTTCCTCTGATTGTTTCACTCTGGGTTTTGGCTTATAAAATACTGATGTAAAATACTGACCAAATACTGAACATGTGAGGGTGGCCATAATCGCACATTTGCACATCATTCGCACAACATAAGTTCATCCATACGGATTTCACTCATCCAACTTTTCAGGAGAGTGATTGGACCAGTCTTTTAATGTCCCTTTTCCACGGTGAGATGAAAATCTGATAACAATGGGACTTACCGATTGTAAGAACTGGAGTGATTCTATACAGGTTCTGAATGATCAATGGAGAACTGTGCTTAGATAAGTAAGATTTAGGGTGGACTCATCAATTTGCCTGTTTTGTCAACTTGTTTGTTCACTGAATACAATGGAATTATCGATTAATGTATTTTATTAATACTTTCTCCTAGAATGTGTGACGTCTGAAATATACACTTTCACATAACCTGGGTCTTTTAGGCCCTTGTGCAAGTCATATGGAGGAACGAAAATAAATAACTTTTACAAGTTTATTTAAAAATTGCAAAGTAAGATACGAAAAATGCAATAAAGTAATTCTGCAGAAAATAGCAAAAAAAGTAAGCTGCCAAGCTTAAAACGCATTCTAGGTTTAACACATTAATAAATTGCTCCATGAATTCATCTCAATGAGTAGTATGTTAGTGAGATGCAAATCAGCCAAAAACTTTCCTCCCCTTTAAACAGGAGTCTAAATTTTACTTGATACTGAGTAACAATTGTAGATTTAATAGAATTGTAGATTTTTTAGACCAGCTAAAGGAAAATGAGATAGCTATTTAGGCCTCTTTCACACATCCGTGTCTCCGGTACGTTTGTTGACAGTTTTCACACGTACCGGAGACATGTACAAATATTAACATGGGGTTAATATTTGTGGGGTTGATGTCACCTTTGTATTGTCAGGTGACATCAAGCCCATGGCTTAGTAATGGAGAGGTGTCTATAAGTCCATTACTAATACTATAGTTATATGTTAAATAAAGACACAGCCAGAATAAAGTCCTTTAATTGAAAAAATGACTCCAACTCCTTTATTAATCTCAATTAAACCATACTTACTGCAATGCCTAATTTCATCGAAGCCCTTGATTTCCTGTAATAAAAGTAAAATTAAAAAACAACAATATACCATACCTGTCCGTTGTTCTGTCCCACGCTGTAATCCATGTCTGGGGGCTAAGTAGTTTTCAACCTAGATGGTGCAAAGATGCCACTGTTCCAGCTGAAAACCACTGGTGAATGAACTGCTGAGAGCGGTGACATCATCACTGGCATTTTCCCATGGTCCTGACATCACTGCGGAAATGGAGCACTACAGTACTCTTAATGTGTGAGATAGGTGCTCAAGTAGGGTATCCAACCCAAAAAAGTCCAAAACCAGAAAAGGCTTGGCACTCTGAAGGAAATTTTGGCGTGCAATGAAAATGCAGAATTATTAGGCAAGTTGTATACATGTTGTCCTACTACAAGCTGTTCAGGCTTGAGAGCCAACTACCAATTAAGTAAATCAGGTGATGTGCATCTCTGTAATGAGGAGGGGTGTTGTCTAATGACATCAAAACTCTATATAAGGTGTGCTTAATTATTAGGCAACTTCCTTTCCTTTGGCAAAATGGGTCAGAAGAGAGATTTGACGGGCTCTGAAAAGTCCAAAATTGTGAGACGTCTTGCAAAGGGATGCAGCAGTCTTGAAATTGCCAAAGTTTTGAAGCGTGATCACCGACCAATCAAGCGTTTCATGGCAAATAGTCAACAGGGTCGCAAGAAGTGTGTTGGGAAAAAAAGGCGCAAAATAACTGCCCATGAATTTAGGAAAATCAAGCGTGAAGCTGCCAAGATGCCATTTGCCACCAGTTTTGCCATATTTCAGAGCTGCAACTTTACAGGAGTAACAAAAAGCACAAGGTATACGATACTCAGGGACATGGCCAAGGCAAGGAAGGCTGAAAAAGGTTTTATGGACTGATGAAATGAGAGTGACTCTTGATGGGCCAGATGGATGGGCCAGAGGCTGGATCAGTAAAGGGCAGAGAGCTCTGCTACGACTCAGATGCCAGAAGGTGGAGGTGGGGTACTGGTATGGGCTGGTATCATCAAAGATGAACTTGTGGGACCTTTTCGGGTTGAGGATAGAGTGAAGCTCAACTACCAGACCTACTGCCAGTTTCTGGAAGACAACTTCTTCAAGCAGTGGTACAGGAAGAAGTCAGTATCGTTCAAGAAAAACATGATTTTCATGCAGGACAATGCTGCATCACATGCCTCCAACTACTCCACAACGTGGCTGGCCAGTACAGGTCTCAAACAAGAAAAAAAAATGACATTGCCCCCTTGTTCACCTAATCTGAACCCCTTAGAGAACCTGTGGTCCCTCATAACATGTGAGATCTACAGGGAGGGAAAACAGTACACCTCTCGGAACAGTGTCTGGGAGGCTGTGGTGGCTGCTGCTGCACGCAATGTTGATCGTAAACAGATCAAGCAACTGACAGAATCTATGGATGGAAGGCTGTTGAGTGTCATCATAAAGAAAGGTGGCTATATTGGTCACTAATTTTTGGACGTTTTGTTTTTGCTTGTCAGAAATGTTCATTTCTAAATTGTGTGCAGTTATATTCGTTTACCTGGTGAAAATAAACAAGTGAGATGGAAATATATTTGGTTTTTATTAAGCTGCCTAATAATTTTGCACAGTAAAAGTTACCTGCACAAACAGATATCCTCCTAAGATAGCCAAATCTAAAAAAAACCCCACTCCAACTTCCAAAAATATTAAGCTTTGATATTTATGAGTCTTTTGGGTTGATTGAGAACATAGTTGTTGATCAATAATAAAAATAATCCTCTAAAATACAACTTGCCTAATAATTCTGCACGCAGTGTATATATATACATTTGTGTGACAGAGTCACTTGTGAAGTGACGGAGGGGAGAATCACATGATGGTGTCAGTGATGTAAAACCATAAGTTTCATCCAGCACACTACGTATTGGGACAGTATATTGAAAGTTGTATTATGGACTGGTTTTAGTGAACATTCATAGAGCGTGAGGGAGAAAATCCACGTACAGTACAGATGAAAAGTTTGGACACACCTTCTCATTTAAAGATTTTTCTGTATTTTCATGACTATGAAAATTGTACAATCACACTGAAGGCATCAAAACTATGAATTAACACATGTGGAATTATATACTTAACAAAAAAGTGTGATACAACTGAAAATATGTCTTATATTCTAGGTTCTTCAAAGTAGCCACCTTTTGCTTTGATGACTGCTTTTCACACTCTTGACATTCTCTTGATGAGCTTCAAGAGGTAGTCTGTTATGATCCCTAGTGGCTGAGGATCACAAATAGATCAGCAAGTGATTAAACTAAGGACGAGCTCTAGGGAGATGGTAACTGGACTGATCGCAAATCTGAACTTATCCAACACAACTAGAGGTAGCCGGTGAACGTGCCTAAAAAATTCCTAGACGTCTCGAGCCAGCCTGAGGAACTAGCTACCCCTAAAGAAAAAGAAAGACCTCGCTTGCCTCCAAAGAAATAATCCCCAAAGGTATAGAAGCCCCCAACAAATATTAACGGTGAAGTAAGAAGAAGGCACATACATAGGGATGAAATGAGATTCAGCAAAAGAGGCCCACTAGTACTAGAAAGCAGAAAATAGAGCAGGGGTCTATGCGATCAATAAAAACCCTTACAAAATATCCATCCTGAGATTTCAAGAACCCACACACCAACTAACGGTGTGTGGGGAGAAACTCAGCCCACTAGAGCAACCAGCAAGCGAGGGAATTACATTTTAGCAGGCTGGAACAGAAAACATGATAAACACTGCTGATCAAAAAATGAGCAAACAAAACTTAGCTTATCCTGGATGGACTGGGAGCAAGGTAGTCAGAAGGAATCTGAGTAGCACTGATTACATCGACAGCCGGCAACAAGTGGAAGTAAAACAGAGCTATATAGGAACCTCCCAGAGGATAACGAACCAGCTGATAGCCAGAGACCAGCAGGATAACAGACAAAGCCACCAGGGGGAGCCCAAAGCAAAAGTCACACCATACCACCAGTGACCACAAGAGGGAGCCTGAACACAGAGTTCACAACAGTAGTCACCGGGAATGGTTTTCACTTCACAGGTGTGCCCTGTCAGGTTTAATAAGTGGGATTTCTTTCCTTATAAATGGAGTTGGGACCATCAGTTGTGTTGTGCAGAAGTCTGGTGGATACACAACTGATAGTCCTACTGAATAGACTGTTAGAATTTGTATTATGGCAAGAAAAAAGCAGCTAAGTAAAGAAAAACGAGTGGCCATCATTACTTTAAGAAAAGAAGGTCAGTCAGCCCTAAAAATTGGGAAAACTTTGAAAGTGTCCCCAAGTGCAGTGGCAAAAACCATCAAGTGCTACAAAGAAACTGGCTCACATGAGGACTGCCCCAGGAAAGGAAGACCAAGAGTCACCTCTGCTTCTGAGGATAAGTTTATCCGAGTCACCAGCCTCAGAAATCGCAGGCTAACAGCAGCTCAGATTAGAGACCAGGTCAATGCCACACAGAGTTCTAGCAGCAGACACATCTCTATAACAACTGTTAAGGGGAGACTTTGTGCAGCAGGCCTTCATGGTAAAATAGCTGCTAGGAAACCACTGCTAAGGACAAGCAGAAGCAGAAGAGACTTGTTTGGGCTAAAGAACACAAGGAATGGACATTAGACCAGTGGGAATCAGTGCTTTGGTCTGATGAGTCCAAATTTGAGATCTTTGGCTCCAACCACTGTGTCTTTGTGCGACGCAGAAAAGGTTAATGGATGGACTCAACATGCCTGGTTCCCACCGTGAAGCATGGAGGAGGAGGTGTGATGGTGTGGGGGTGCTTTGCTGGTGACACTGTTGGGAATTTATTCAAAATTGAAGGCATACTGAACCAGCATGGCTACCACAACATCTTGCAGCGGCATGCTATTCCATCCGGCTTGCGTTTAGTTGGACCATTATTTATTTTTCAACAGGACAATGACCCCAAACACACCTCCAGGCTGTGTAAGGGCTATTTGACCAAGAAGGAGAGTGATGGGGTGCTACTCCAGATGACCTGGCCTCCACATTCACCAGACCTGAACCCAATCGAGATGGTTTGGGGTGAGCTGGACCGCAGACTGAAGGCAAAAGGGCCAACAAGTGCTAAGCATCTCTGGGAACTCCTTCAAGATTGTTGGAAGACCATTCCCGGTGACTACCTCTTGAAGCTCATCAAGAGAATGTCAAGAGTGTGAAAAGCAGTCATCAAAGCAAAAGGTGGCTACTTTGAAGAACCTAAAATATAAGACATAATTTCAGTTGTGTCACACTTTTTTGTTAAGTATATAATTCCACATGTGTTAATTCATAGTTTTGATGCCTTCAGTGTGAATGTACAATTTTCATAGTCATGAAAATACAGAAAAATCTTTAACCCCTTCCTGACATCAGACGTACTATCCCGTCGAGGTGGGGTGGGCCCGTATGACCGCCGACGGGATAGTACGTCATCATCGATCAGCGGCGCTCACGGGGGGAGCGCGGCCGATCGCGGCCGGGTGTCAGCTGCATATCGCAGCTGACATCCGGCACTATGTGCCAGGAGCGGTCACGGACCGCCCCCGGCACATTAACCCCCGGCACACCGCGATCAAACATGATCGCAGTGTACCGGCGGTATAGGGAAGCATCGCGCAGGGAGGGGGCTCCCTGCGGGCTTCCCTGAGACCCCCGGAGCAACGCGATGTGATCGCGTTGCTCTGAGGGTCTCCTACCTCCCTCCTCGCCGCAGGTCCCGGATCCAAGATGGCCGCGGCATCCGGGTCCTGCAGGGAGGGAGGTGGCTTACCGAGTGTCTGCTCAGAGCAGACACTTGGAAAGCCTGCAGCCCTGCACAGCAGATCGTCGATCTGGCAGAGTGCTGTGCACACTGCCAGATCAATGATCTGTGATGTCCCCCCCTGGGACAAAGTAAAAAAGTAAAAAAAAAATTTTTCCACATGTGTAAAAAAAAAATAAAAAAAAAATTCCTAAATAAATAATAATAAAAAAAATATATTATTCCCATAAATACATTTCTTTATCTAAATAAAAAAAACAAAACAATAAAAGTACACATATTTAGTATCGCCGCGTCCGTAACGACCCAACCTATAAAACTGCCCCACTAGTTAACCCCTTCAGTAAACACCGTAAGAAAAAAAAAAAAAAACGAGGCAAAAAACAACGCTTTATTACCATACCGCCGAACAAAAAGTGGAATAACACACGATCAAAAAGACTGATATAAATAACCATGGTACCGCTGAAAACGTCATCTTGTCCCGCAAAAAACAAGCCGCCAAACAGCATCATCAGCAAAAAAATAAAAAAGTTATAGTCCTGAGAATAAAGCGATACCAAAATAATTATTTTTTCTATATTTTAGTTTTTATCGTATAAAAGCGCCAAAACATAAAAAAATGATATAAATGAGATATCGCTGTAATCGTACTGACCCGACAAATAAAACTGCTTTATCAATTTTACCAAACGCGGAACGGTATAAACGCCTCTCCCAAAAGAAATTCATGAATAGCAGGTTTTTGGTCATTCTGCCTCACAAAAATCGGAATAAAAAGCGATCAAAAATGGTCACGTGTCCGAAAATGTTACCAATAAAAACGTCAACTCGTCCCGCAAAAAACAAGACCTCACATGACTCTGTGGAGCAAAATGTGGAAAAATTATAGGTCTCAAAATGTGGAGACGCAAAAACTTTTTTGCTATAAAAAGCGTCGCTGGTTTCACACTTGCGTTTTTGTCTGCAGCGTTTTTTGCACAAAAAAACACATGCGTTTTTTCCCTATATTTGACATTGAAAACGCATGCGTTTTTTTTGTACGCGTTTGGTCGCGTTTTCAAACGCATGCGGTTTTTTTCTGCATGCGTTCATTTCCAGAAATACAACCTGCAGTATTTTCTTGCGTTTTTAAGCACATGCGTTTGTTTGCGTTAAAAACGCATGCATTTTTATCGAAAAAAAACAGAAAACACACTGAAAAGCCACCCACCACCATCAAGGTGATAAAGGGATCCAAACCCTAACCCTACCCCTAAACTCATCCCTAACCGTTTAATGAACATTTTCTGACAGTCATAGTGCCACGTATTTCAGTGCCACGTATTTCAGTGCCACGTATTTCAGTGCCACGTATTTCAGTGCCACGTATCACGTATTTCAGTGCCACGTGTTTCAGTGCCACGTATTTCAGTGCCACGTATCACGTATTTCAGTGCCACATATTTTAGTACCACATATTTCAGTGCCACGTATTTCAGTGCCACGTATTTCAGTGCCACGTATTTCAGTGCCACGTATTTCAGTGCCACGTGTTTAAGTGCCACGTATCACATATTTCAGTGCCACGTATTTCAGTGCCACGTATCACGTATTTCAGTGCCACATATTTTAGTACCACGTATTTCAGTGCCACGTATTTCAGTGCCACGTATTTCAGTGCCACGTATTTCAGTGCCACGTGTTTCAGTGCCACGTATTTAAGTGCCACGTATCACATATTTCAGTGCCACGTATTTAAGTGCCACGTATTTCAGTGCCACGTATTTCAGTGCCACGTATTTCAGTGCCACGTATTTCAGTGCCACGTATTTCAGTGCCACGTATTTCAGTGCCACGTATTTCAGTGCCACGTATCACGTATTTCAGTGCCACGTGTTTCAGTGCCACGTATTTAAGTGCCACGTATCACGTATTTCAGTGCCACGTATTTCAGTGCCACGTATTTCAGTGCCACGTATTTCAGTGCCACGTATTTCAGTGCCACGTATTTCAGTGCCACGTATTTCAGTGCCACGTATTTCAGTGCCACGTATTTTAGTGACACGTATTTCAGTCACGTTTAGGGTTAGGGGTAGGGTTAGGGTTAGGGCTAGGGTTGCAGGTAAAGTTAGGGTTAGGGTTTGGATTACATTTACGTTTGGATTAGGGTTGGGATTAGAATTATGGGTGTGTCAGGGCTAGGGGTGTGGTTAGGGTTACCGTTGGGATTAGGGTTAGGGGTGTGTTTGGGTTAGGGTTTCAGGTAGAATTGGGGAGTTTCCACTGTCCAGGCACATCAGGGGCTCTCCAAGCGCGACATGGCGTCCAATCTCAATTCCAGCCAATTCTGCGTTGAAAAAGTAAAACAGTGCTCCTTCCCTTCCGAGCTCTCCCGTGCGCCCAAAAAGGGGTTTACCCCAACATATGTGTTATCAGCGTACTCGGGACAAATTGAACAACAACTTCTGGGGTCCAAGTTCTCTTGTTATCCTTAGGAAAATAAAAATTTGGGGGGCTAAAAATCATTTTTGTGGGAAAAAAAAGATGTTTTATTTTCACGGCTCTGCGTTATAAACTGTAGTGAAACACTTGGGGGTTCAAAGTTCTCACAACACATCTAGATAAGTTCCTTGGGAGGTCTAGTTTCCAATATGGGGTCACTTGTGGGGGGTTTGTACTGTTTGGGTACATCAGGGGCTCTGCAAATGCAACGTGACGCCTGCAGACCAATCCATTTAAGGCTGCATTCCAAATGGCGCTCCTTCCCTTCCGAGCTCTGTCATGCACCCAAACAGTGGTTCCCCCCCACATATGGGGTATCAGCGTACTCAGGACAAATTGGACAACAACTTTTGGGGTCTAATTTATCCTGTTACCCTTGTAAAAATACAAAACTGGGGGCTAAAAAATCATTTTTGTGAAAAAAAAAAAAGAATTTTTATTTTCACGGCTTTGCGCTATAAACTTTAGTGAAACACTTGGGGGTTCAAAGTTCTCAAAACACATCTAGATAAGTTCCTTGGGAGGTCTAGTTTCCAATATGGGGTCACTTGTGGGGGGTTTGTACTGTTTGGGTACATCAGGGGCTCTGCAAATGCAACGTGACGGCTGCTGACCAATCCATTTAAGACTGCATTCCAAATGGCGCTCCTTCCCTTCCGAGCTCTGTCATGCGCCCAAACAGTGGTTCCCCCCCACATATGGGGTATCAGCGTACTCAGGACAAATTGGAAAACAAATTTTGGGGTCCAATTTATTCTGTTACCCTTGTAAAAATACAAAGCTGGGTGCTAAAAAATCATTTTTGAGAAAAAAAATAAAAATTATTTTCACGGCTCTGCGTTATAATCTGTAGTGAAACACTTGGGGGTTCAAAGCTCTCAAAACACATCTAGATAAGATCCTTAGGGGGTCTACTTTCCAAAATGGTGTCACTTGTAGGGAGTTTCAATGTTTAGGCACATCAGGGGCTCTCCAAACGCAACATGGCGTCCCATCTCAATTCCAGTCAATTTTGCATTGAAAAGTCAAATGGCGCTCCTTCCCTTCCAAGCTCTGCCATGCGCCCAAACAATGGTTTACACCCACATATGGGGTATCAGCGTACTCAGGACAAATTGGCCAACATTTTTTGGGGTCCAATTTCTTCTCTTACCCTTGGGAAAATAAGAAATTGTGGGCAAAAAATCATTTTTGTGAAAAAATATGATTTTTTATTTTTACGGCTCTGCATTATAAACTTCTGTGAAGCACTTGGTGGGTCAAAGTGCTCACCACACATCTAGATAAGTTCCTTAGGGGGTCTACTTTCCAAAATGGTGTCACTTGTAGGGAGTTTCAATGTTTAGGCACATCAGGGGCTCTCCAAACGCAACATGGCGTCCCATCTCAATTCCAGTCAATTTTGCATTGAAAAGTCAAATGGCGCTCCTTCCCTTCCAAGCTCTGCCATGCGCCCAAACAATGGTTTACACCCACATATGGGGTATCATCGTACTCAGGACAAATTGCACAACATTTTTTGGGGTCCAATTTCTTCTCTTACCCTTGGGAAAATAAAAAATTGGGGGCGAAAAGATCATTTTTGTGAAAAAATATGATTTTTTATTTTTACGGCTCTGCATTATAAACTTCTGTGAAGCACTTGGTGGGTCAAAGTGCTCACCACACATCAAGATAAGTTCCTTAGGGGGTCTACTTTCCAAAATGGTGTCACTTTTAGGGGGTTTCAGTGTTTAGGCACATCAGGGGCTCTCCAAACGCAACATGGCGTCCCATCTCAATTCCAGTCAATTTTGCATTGAAAAGTCAAATGGCGCTCCTTCCCTTCCAAGCTCTGCCATGCGCCCAAACAATGGTTTACACCCACATATGGGGTATCATCGTACTCAGGACAAATTGCACAACATTTTTTGGGGTCCAATTTCTTCTCTTACTCTTGGGAAAATAAAAAATTGGGGGCGAAAAGATCATTTTTGTGAAAAAATATGATTTTTTATTTTTACGGCTCTGCATTATAAACTTCTGTGAAGCACTTGGTGGGTCAAAGTGCTCACCACACATCAAGATAAGTTCCTTAGGGGGTCTACTTTCCAAAATGGTGTCACTTGTAGGGGGTTTCAGTGTTTAGGCACATCAGGGGCTCTCCAAACGCAACATGGCGTCCCATCTCAATTCCAGTCAATTTTGCATTGAAAAGTCAAATGGCGCTCCTTTCCTTCCGAGCTCTGCCATACGCCCAAACAGTGGTTTACCCCCACATATGGGGTATCAGCGTACTCAGGACAAATTGTACAACAACTTTGGGGGTCCATTTTCTCCTGTTACCCTTGGTAAAATAAAACAAATTGGAGCTGAAATAAATTTTGTGTGAAAAAAAGTTAAATGTTCATTTTTATTTAAACATTCCAAAAATTCCTGTGAAACACCTGAAGGGTTAATAAACTTCTTGAATGTGGTTTTGAGCACCTTGAGGGGTGCAGTTTTTAGAATGGTGTCACACTTGAGTATTTTCTATCATATAGACCCCTCAAAATGACTTCAAATGAGATGTGGTCCCTAAGAAAAAATGGTGTTGTAAAAATGAGAAATTGCTGGTCAACTTTTAACCCTTATAACTCCGTCACAAAAAAAAATTTTGGTTCCAAAATTGTACTGATGTAAAGTAGACATGTGGGAAATGTTACTTATTAAGTATTTTGCGTGACATATGTCTGTGATTTAAGGGCATAAAAATTCAAAGTTGGAAAATTGCAAAATTTTCAAAATTTTCGCCAAATTTCCATTTTTTTCACAAATAAACGCAAGTTATATCGAATAAATTTTACCAATAACATGAAGTACAATATGTCACGAGAAAACAATGTCAGAATCGCCAAGATCCGTCAAAGCGTTCCAGAGTTATAGCCTCATAAAGGGACAGTGGTCAGAATTGTAAAAATTGGCCCGGTCATTAATGTGCAAACCACCCTTGGGGGTGAAGGGGTTAAATGAGAAGGTGTGTCCAAACTTTTGGTCTGTACTGTATCTCCACCCGCAGTGTTCTGCCAGGACTTGTGGGATGTCGAGATCATGTGACCAGTCACATGATGGAGGAGACACATGCTCTGGGATTAAATGGCTGACTGCCAGAGCTTTCAGTGTTCAGTGTATGTCTGGGGATGGAGCACTGCAGGAATGTGTGTGCTAAACCTGAACTGTGGGCATTACTGCCTGCGAACGGGCTTATTCCTGCTAGGAAAAGAACTGTGCTTCTTTTTGTTTCTTTGTTTTTGCTGTTTTGCCCTGAGGGCCTTGTTTACTTTCACAAGCTTGGTTTATGCTGTCTTCAATGAACCAAGCATTTTCTTAAAGATACATTGTTACTGTTATACCTCTGTGTCCAGCCGAGTGAGCCACTCTACCTCAATATATATAGTGAAATAGTGCAAAGATTTATACGAATATCATAAAAAAAGAAAAATTAAACAAAAAAACTAATATTATTGATATAAGAGCCTATGAGTAATACAAAAATAAGTGTGCTAAATATAAATTAGGCCATCTACCCATAAACTAAATCTTGGCTTAAACAAAATCATTCAATACGAGAATTATTACAAGAGCACCAGCAAATCTATGTCATAGTAACATAGTAACATAGTTTTTAAGGTTGAAGGAAGATTTTAAGTCCATCTAGTTCAACCCATAGCCTAACCTAACATGCCCTAACATGTTAATCCAGAGGAAGGCAAAAAAAAAACCATGTGGCAAATAGTAAGCTCCACACTGGGGAAAAAAATTCCTTCCCGACTCCACATACAGACTAGTTCCTTGGATCAACACCCTAACAAGGAATTTAGTATATATACCCTGTAACATTATACTTTTCAAAAAAGGCATCCAGTCCCCTCTTAAATTTTAGTAATGAATCACTCATTACAACATCATACGGCAGAGAGTTCCATAGTCTCACTGCTCTTACAGTAAAGAATCCGCGTCTGTTATTATCCTTAAACCTTCTTCCCTCCAGACGTAGAGGATGCCCCCTTGTCCCTGTCTCAGGTCTATGATTAAAAAGATCATCAGAAAGGTCTTTGTACTGTCCCCTCATATATTTATACATTAACGTAAGATCACCCCTTAGCCTTCGTTTTTCCAAACTAAATAGCCCCAAGTGTAATAACCTATCTTGGTATTGCAGACCCCCCAGTCCTCTAATAACCTTGGTCGCTCTTCTCTGCACTGGCTCCAGTTCAGCTATGTCTTTCTTATACACCGGAGACCAGAACTGGGCACAGTATTCTAAGTGTGGTTGAAATAGTGACTTGTATAGAGGTAAAATTATGTTCTCCTCATGAGCATCTATGCCTCTTTTAATGCATAAGTCAAAATGGCTAAGAAAGGAAAATACTCAAGGTGTTGCAATTAAGACCTTACTACTGTGGAATACTGTGGCAGGACCTTGAAAGAGTAAAACAGAGGCAGCCGAAATTTCAACAGAGCAAATAGACTGATAAAAACTTACCAAAAAATGAATAGTTAAATTTATTGCTGATAAATGTGGCTATACAAGATATTGGTTTATGGGGTGTGCTTAATTTTTCACATACTGCCTCTGAATTTTGGCCTAGTGTTCATTAAATACAGTGTGTCCGTAAAGTCATGGTGCACTTTTGACCAGTCACTGGAAAGCAACAAAAAGTTATAGAAATGTGAAATCTGCTCCAAATAAGAAAAACTCTCCCAGTTTCATACCTATTCAGTGCAGTTCGATGTGGGCCCAAATTGTTGCCCTACACACATCCAAACAATAGTGAAGTTCTTGCCAAACACCGGTAAGGATGTCTGGTGTAACAGAATAAATAACGTCTTTGATTCTCTGTTTTAAGTGATTAATGCCATTGATACTTTCAATGTACACATGTTGCTTCACATAACCCCAAAAGTAAAAGTCTATGGCTTTCAGATCCGTGGATCGTGGTGGTCATGGCTTGACAGAACCCCTGCCTATCCACCGCCAGGAAATGTTCTATTCAGAAACTCTAGAACAATGGTGGCGTAGTGTGGAGGAGCGCCATTATATTGAATGATAATACCTTCTGGAAATTGTGGCACTGCATACAATTCCAACATGTCAAAATACGTGTTTGCTGTCACAGACTGCTCCGCGAAAAAAAATGCGTCTATCACCTTATCATGCATCAGGCCGCACCACACTTTCCCTTTAGGGGTGTTAAGTTCATACTCAACGTAGGCATGAGGATGTTCAGCAGCCCATATTCGGACATTATGGTGTGGAACATGTCCACGGATATGGAAGGTCGCCTCATCGCTAAACACAATCTTCTGCAAAAATCTTGCATCATTGTCGATCTCATGAAGCATATCTGTAGCAAACGTGCATCGTTTGGGTCTATCTGCCGGTTTGATAGCGTGCAACAGCCACAATTTGTACCCCATAAAATAGAGACATTTCTTTAACACCTTGTGAGCTGAAGTCTTGCTTAGATGTAATTGTCGAGCACACGCACGCACAGATCTTTTAGGGCTCCTTAGGTAGCTATCCCGTATAGCCTCTACAGACTCACCACTGACTGATGGCCTACCAGAATGGGGTTTCTCCAAACTGCTGGTCCCTTCAACTGCTTATCTCACCAAGTAATGTTATTCCTATGTGGTGGCACTTTGTTATAAACGCGCCGATATTCACGTAGCACTTTGGTCAAGGATTCGACTTTATCGAGCCACAGAACACACTGAACTTTCCTCTGTACCGTCCACATCTCGACTGGCATGAAAAACCTTTCAGATGGCATAAGCTTGTGGTTGCATGATGTCACAGACCTGGCAGTGTATTAATCAGAGTTCAGTTTATCAGAGGTTGATCTGACAGGGGGCTCAGCAACAGCTTAAATGAGTTTGTGTTGTTTGATTGGTTCTTGTGATCTCTCCTCATGAACAGGTCTGATATGAAGGCGCCAAAATGTAAACTATAAATAGATCCTGTGACTGGTCAAAAGTGCACCATGGCTTTACGGACATCTATCTATATAATCGTCTAAGGGGTACTTCCGTCTGTTTGTCTGTCTGTAACAGAAATCCCGCGCCGCTGATTGGTGGCGGCTGGCAATTTTGCTCCTCCCTACTTCCATCCAGTCAGTGCCCGCTCCATACTCCCCTCCAGTCAGTGCTTGCACAGGGTTAATGGCAGAGTTAACTGACCATGTTATGCCTATGCAGCATCAATAGTAAAAAGATCTAAAGTTAAAAATAATAATAAAAAAAAAAATCGTGCTATTCTCACCTTCCGGCGTCCAGCGATGCGTGCGAGGCAGCCACCAGCTTCCGATACTAGTGATGCATTGTGAAATTATCCAGATGACTTAGCGGTCTCACGAGACCGCTAAGTCATCTGGGTAATATTGCAATGCATCGCTGGGAACGGAAGCTGGCGGCCGCATCGCACGCATGATGACAGCTTCGGTGGACGCTGGAAGGTGAGTATATAACCATTCTTTATTTTAATTATTTTTTAACAGGGATATGGTGCCCATACTGCTATATAGTACTTGGGCTGTGTTATATACTGCGTGGCTGCTATATACTACGTGGCCAGTGTTATATACTATGTGGGCAATGTTATATACTACATGGCTGCTATATACTACGTGGCCAGTGTTATATACTGCGTGGGCTGTTTTAACCCCTTCCCGACATGTGACGGTATAGTACGTCACATGTCGGGACCCCCGCTTTGATGTGCGCTCCGGCGGTGAGCGCACATCAAAGTCGCGACATGTCAGCTGTTTTTTACAGCTGACATGTGCGCGCAATAGCGGCGGGTGAAATCGCGATCACCCGCCGCTATTAACTAGTTAAATGCCGCTGTCAAACTCAGACAGCGGCATTTAACTACCGCATCCGGCCGTGCGGCCGGATATGAGCGCATCGCCGACCCCCGTCACATGATCGGGGGTCGGCGATGTGTCAGGAAGGTAACCATAGAGGTCCTTGAGACCTCTATGGTTACTGATTGCCGGTGGCTGTGAGCGCCCCCCTGTGGTCGGCGCTCACAGCACACCTGCAAATCTGCTGTGTAGCAGCGATCTTATGATCACTGCTGCATAGCAGAGCCGATCGGGCTGTGCCTGCTTCTAGCCTCCCATGGAGGCTATAGAAGCATGGCAAAAGTAAAAAAAAAAAGTTTTTAAAAATGTGAAAAAAATAAAAAAAATATAAAAGTTTAAATCACCCCCCTTTCGCCCCAATCAAAATAAATCAATAAAAAAAAAACCCAACCTACACATATTTGGTATCGCCGCGTTCAGAATCGCCCGATCTATCAATTAAAAAAAAGCATTAACCTGATCGCTAAATGGCGTAATGAGAAAAAAATTCGAAACGCCAGATTTACGTTTTTTTGGTCGCCACGACATTGCATTAAAATGCAATAACGGGCGATCAAAAGAACGTATCTACACCAAAATGCTATCATTAAAAACGCCAGCTCGGCACGCAAAAAATAAGCCCTCACCTGACCCCAGATCACGAAAAATGGAGACGCTACGAGTATCGGAAAATGGCGCAATTTTGTTTTGTTTTGTTTTTTGCAAAGTTTGGAATTTTTTTTCACCACTTAGGTGAAAAATAACCTAGTCATGTTAGGTGTCTATAAACTCGTAGTGACCTGGAGAATCATAATGGCAGGTCAGTTTTAGCATTTAGTGAACCTAGCAAAATAGGCAAGCAAAAAACAAGTGTGGGATTGCACTTTTTTTGCAATTTCACTGCACTTGGAATTTTTTTCCCGTTTTCTAGTACACGACATGCTAAAACCAATGATGTCGTTCAAAAGTACAACTCGTCCCGCAAAAAATAAGCCCTCACATGGCCAAATTGACGGAAAAATAAAAAAGTTATGGCTCTGGGAAGGAGGGTAGCGAAAAACGAAAATGGAAAAACGGAAAAAGCTCCGGGGGTGAAGGGGTTAAATGCTACGTGGGCAGTGTTATATACTATGTGGGCACTGCAGTGTTATATACTGCGTGGGCTGTGCTATATATTATGTGGGCTGTGCTATATACGTGGGCTGTGCTATATACTATGTGGGCAGTTATATACTGCGTGGGCTGTGTTATATACTGCATGGGCTGTGTTATATACTACGTGGCTGTGTTACACACTACGTGGTTGCTACTGTATATACTACGTGGCTCCTATATACTACGTGGCTGTCTGTGTTACGTGGGCTGTGCTATAAACTATGTGGCTGCTATATACATACATACATACATACATACATATTCTAGAATACCTGATGCGTTAGAATCGGGCCACCATCTAGTACTGTATATAATGAAATAGCATAACATGTCACATGATGTTGTTCATTAGAGAATGTATTTTCTTCATTTTGAGGGGAGCCTGTCATTAGATTCATGCTGCCTGTGTAACACATTACATTATTATACATCTTCAGGGAATGCTGATCATTCTTTCACCCACTTATAGGTTCCCTTAGTTTTTTTCATGACTGTATAAATAAAGCGCAGAACAAGAGCTCGCCACCCCTTCAAAAAAAACAAATTTCAGGATAATATCGCAAAAGAGATTTTATTGTATTTTACTACAAAAAGCCATTATGAGAACTTCAAGTGCATGTCCACATAAATCAGTATGTGGGCAGGTATAGACAAGCGTATTTTTGGGCCAAGTATAATTTGACAAAACACCGGATCACACTTGAACAAATGTTATGTATGTTTATAAAGCCATGCCCATATCCAATTTTTACCTGAGACAGACGCTGTCTGAGGAAAAAAATCTGTCATGATGTGACACAACCCAACAGGGTTCAGTCAGCAGACTGCGCAACACACTAACAATGGGTTGGAAATAGGGAAAGGAAAGCCCTACTGATAGAGAAATGTGGGATGGTCACCACCTGAGCTCAAACCTGAGCCTGTCCCTGCACTCCCCTAACGGCCTAAGTGGGTCCTTCCCCCACTGCCATCACGAACTTCGTCCTTCGCTGTCACCTAGTACTGCCCTGGCTAGTGCACTAGCCGGCAAGGGGAACTAGACTCACCACTGCAGATAATACCAAAAAGGGGACTGGGTAAAAACACAACTTAGCTTCAACTTCCTCTGCTGCAGCGCACCGCACAGCAGAATAATGGCACCAAGACCAAGAGCTAGCGAAACCAGCTGATACACCACAGCAGCCAGCAAGCTCTTTCCTCCAGGCTCGGTCACTGTAGATTGCTCTATCACCGACAGTCAACTGATGTATCAGGTGACCATTTAAAGGATGGTGAGGGTGGTCACCATCCACATCAGCTGGCCTAGCCACATTGCAGTTACAGCTCATTGCCAGTGGGGGGGGAACTAATATTAAACCCCACTGGTCCTGAAAGGAAAAAGCTATATTTAAATCAGTGAAACCAGAGCTGCCACGAATCAAAACATGGATTGTGACAATACCCCCCTTTCAATGAGGGCCTTTGGCCCTCAACACCAGACCTCACCAGAAATGACGTACGGTGATGATGCCTCCATCCACCAGAGTTCACCTCTGCAGTCACCTGATCCTCAGATTTATGGCAAACACAGGCCAATGGAGATGGTAATAAAGTAGACTCTGAAAGCACCACAAATCTCCACAGCGCTGACCTGGGGAATACGTTGTGTACGTGCATTACTGGGAGTAACTCCAGCTGGAAAGTCCCGGGCTGAGAATGTCCGACACCCGATACAGCCCGATCACCCTAGAACTCCAGGTCCCAGAAGCATTCTTCCACCTGATGTTGTTGGTGGACACCCACATGCACTCATTCACACCCAGGTCCAGACCTGAGCGTTTATTTCCACACATGCGTTTGCCACAAGATGGTGAACTCCTTGAGGAATCACCAAACTCATACCCCCACTACACACTGAGGGAACCATCACCCTTCCCTGACCCCTCCTCCTAAGAGGACTCTGAGACTCAGGGTTTACTTGTGGTGAGACTTGCCACTACCCCCTGGCAGCTCCTTAGCTGCCTCCAACGGAGAAGAAGGGGTAGGTTTAAGAAGGATGGTAGAAACAGTAGCTCTCAGGCAGCAGTGTTTACAAGACTGGTCTCAAATGACCACCTCCCTGGACCGCCAATCTATGACCGGGTTGCATTTCTTCAGCCAGGAAAGGCCTAGGATGATGGGAGTTGGCATACCCTCCAAGACATAGCATGACAGGGACTCCTCATGAAGAGTCCCTATACGCAGGTTAATATCTATGACTTGGGTCACTCTCCCCTGGCTGAGAGGAACAGAGTCAATTACCTGAACTCTAATGGGTCTCGCCAAGGTCCTACCCATCAGGTCATGGGTCTGAACAAACCGAGCATCCACCATATTGACTCCCACTGCACTGTCCACAAGCAATGGAACAGTCTCATTAACACCACCAAACACCACTTAGCAGGTATGATACACTGAGTTGAAAAGAGGGAGGAATTATACACACCCTGGTCACCTCCTTCCTCACGACAAGGGGGACGCAGCTTTTGAGATGGTGCACATACTTTGGCACGAGTTGGGCAGACATTGATGAAATGACCAGTCTGACCATAGTAGAAACATGCCCCCATACCACGGAGAACCGCAGGCAACCCCGTTTGAGAAGAGACTCCTCCCACCTGTGTTGGTTTGTCCATCTGCACCGATGTGTCCTCCTCCCCAGAAAGGACAACAGGGGGCAGATTTGGTGTATGTCTCTCCCTGAGGAGTCTATCCACCTGGATAGCAAGGGCCATGGCAGCTTCCAACAACCCAGTAGTCTCGTATTGCAGAATAAGTGGGTAGCCTAGGTGACAGACCCTGACAAAAATAACTCCTAAGAGCAGGGTCGTTCCACTGCATGTCAATGGCCCACCTCCTAAACTCTGACCAGTACTCCCCCGCCGGCTGGGCCCCCTGCTTAATTTTATGGAGTCTAGAATCCGCCAGGGAGATGCCATCAGGATCCCCATACACCAGCGCCAATGCTGCAAAAAACTCATCCACTGACCGCAAAGATGGTGAATCAGTCAGCAGGGAGAAGGCCCAGGATTGGGGATCACCCTTGGGAAGGGAGACTATAATCCCCACACGCTGCTCCTCACTCCCTGAAGAATGACGGCGGAGCCTGAAATACAATTTGCAGGGTTCCTGAAAAACCCAAAATTTATCTCTAACTCCAGAGAACCTGTCTGGGAGAGATATCTTGGGTTCTGGTTGAGCCTGAACATGAGCTGAGATCCAGAACCCCAACAACTGCTGATGCTGCTGTACCACCTAACACCACAGCTCCTTAACCTCATCAGTGAGGGTCTGGATCAGCTGAGCAAAAACCTGTACTTGCTCCATAGGTTCACCAGAAAAAAGTGATGGTCAGTGATAATGTCAAGATGTGACATGACCCAATGGGGGTTCGGTCAGCGGACGGCGCAACACACTAACAACTGGATGGAAATGGGGAGAGGAAGGCCCTACTGATAGGGAAACGGGGGATGGTCACCACCTGAGCTCAAACCTGAGCCTGTCCCTGCAATCCCCTAACACCCTAAGTGCTAAGTGGGTCCATCGCCCACCGGCGTCATGAACCTCGTCCCTCGCTGTCACCTAATACAGCCCTGGCTAGAGCACTGGCTGGAAAGGGGCGCTAGCCTCACCACTGCAGAAAATACCATACAGGGGATAGTGACAAACATGAAAGGGATCGGGTACCACCCACATCAGCTGACCTAGCCACATTGCAGTTACAACTCATTGCCAGCTCATTGCCAGGGGGACTGATATTAACCCCCACTGGCCCTGAAAGGAAAAAGCTATATTTAAAACAGAGTGAAACCAGAGCTGCCACGAATCCAAACATGGATTGTGACAAAATCTCTGCATTCGCAAGTGTGATCTGATATTCGGCCCAGAAAGTCAATGAGCTAGTTAAATACATCGAACGGGACTTGATTGACATTTGAGTGCAACCCGATTTCCTTAGCCTCACAGAATGGAGAAGATGAAGACTTTTTTTCATGTTCTTCTCATCCGAGCGAATCGGATCACACTATGATTATGATCACACTCTGATCTGAGTTTGATCAGAGTGTTATTTGAATAATTGGCCCTATTCATTCAGATGAGAGAATATAAGGCAGTTTGCACCTGCCTTATAAGGGGAAAACCCAAAAGACAAAGTGATCTCTGTAGTAGCGTTGAAATTGAGTCGGTCATCCTTTCACATGTTTTAAGAGATAATGTCACCTAAAACCAACTTTTACATGCTGAACTATCCAGACATAGATATTATAGTTGCTTTAAGTTACTCGTAACCCTGTTGTGGTGGAGATACCTGCTGTCGAAGTTGCCTTATAACATAGTACAAATTCAGATCGCACAATTCCTATATAGCGTATGAGTTACGGGTGCCCGTTCTATGTGAGCTGGCCACTCTTCACCCAAGTATCCAAATAAATATAGAGTAATAGAACAGCACTCCAGAGTCTTATAGGTTTACCTGAACCATAAATTTATATAAAAAAAAACATTCTAGACCCAACAAAAACACCTCTTTTGTAATTGCTATTCATTAAATGCAACATTTTGGGTTAAGTGATCCTTCACGTAAGTGTGTGAAGGGGTCCTCTTGAGAAGGCATTGAGGGTGGTGTCCCTTGTGTTATGTGACTGATAGTATGTAGATTGCTAGTGGTCTGCGTTGAAATGCTATTAAAGAAGCACTCCTCCCATCAAAGTTTTTATCCTCTTAATATATTGCAGTCATCATATTATGTAGTACGGTGTACTTACAATTGCTCATGTTGACTTTCTACTTAGCTATTTTTTTTTATCTGCTCTATGTAGAAACAGGAAGTCTCTTTTTCCTGTTTTTATCACCCCCCTTCAACTCCTGACCCAGCTGCTTCGCTGTTCCCCGTTAGGGACTTTTGCAGTGACGTATGACTCATATAGGGAGGGAAAATTAACCTCCTGTTTCTACATAAAGCTTCGAAAGATTCAGCTAGTAAGTTTTCAATTATGTGATGTCATAGACCTAATGGAAAACAGAAGAATTAAGGAGTAGAAAGGAAAAATGAGCAATTGTAAGTACACAGTGCTATGTACGATTATATTTGCAATATTTTAAGTGGATAAAAACTTTGATGGGAGTGCTACTTTAACCCTGTTGTAGTGGAGGTGGAGAAACCTTCTGCCAATGTTGCCTTATTATCTTTGAAACTGTCAATATTGGGTTCTAGATTCCTATTTAATTTTGTTAAGTTGAAGATGCAACAGATTACTGTGAAACACCACATACGTGATGTAAGCAATTGGTTATGTATAAGCCAATACATGATATGGCAGAAACACACAAAGGCAAGCTGCCAATGTGCACCTGTAAGGAGGTGGCGGGGACCCCCAAGTGCCTTCTCTCTTCTGAACACGTGTCACATGTGGCACCCTGATGTTTTATTAATGCTAATATAATTTGCGGTTCATTAATGTGTGTCATGTATTGTAATGTGGTTTACTTGATATGCTCAGGATTAGGGATAGAAGTTAGCATAGAGTAATGGCAGGGTTAGAACAGAGGGGGGCACATTAAGAGTAGATAGAATTGGTTGGGCACAGGCAGCTTAGGGGTTATGCAAATGGGAGGGGCCACAGAGCAGTACAGCACAGAGCAGGGAGGTATAGGATAAGCACTTCCTGATTAGAGGTAGAAGCCCGGGCGGCCTTGCCCAGGTCAACATGTAGCAGTGAGAGTGCACAGTTGGACAGCCATGGGGATAGAGCTGCTATGGCAGGAAGGGGCCCTAGGCTGAAGATTGTGCAGGTGGGCATCAGCTAGGAAGGACCAACCCAAAGAGGATCCGGGGTCTACGACCGGGGCAGGAGTAGCTGCGATGGTGTTCATGGCACCTTTCCCAATTGAAACCGGACAAGGGGACGGCAGAGAGCTGGTGACAAGGAAAGCATAGACAAAACAGAGTTTCTCTAGAAGTACAGCAGAGAACACCGGAAGGAAGGAGAGAGAGACTACAGAAAGAATAGAGTCTGCCCGGAAGGCAGGGAAAATGCAGAATATGTGGCTCTGTGTGAATTGTGCTGCTCGTGTGATGAATATACAGCTGTTTAGTAAAGTTAAGCTGTTGGAAAAAGATCCCATCTCTGAAGTGATTTGCGGAGCTCATGAATGCGGAGCCGACATGAGAGCAGCCGAGAGGCCACTGACAATAACCGTGAGTGTGTTGCTGTACATGCTGCATATGCAGCACAAAGGACTTTACATTTCATCTGTGGGGTGTCAGGGTGGGGGAACCATACAGCCTGTTGCCACGACTACCACCCTGGCTGCCTTACACACCGATTATGAGGTCTAATGTGTCACTTATCAGAGGCCACTGTGCTTCAATCAGGTTATACACAAAGACAACGATTCATCAAGATTGCAATTTTCATACTGGGTTTGATGAAGGGGGGTGATGAATCAGATTCTCCTAATTTATTAAGAGGCATTGCCTCATAATGAATCAGGGGTGTCTGAAAAGTGGTGTTTACGTCAACATGTATCTCACCACAAATCTATCTCTGATCTAAGATTAGTGGAGTAATGAATGCTGCCGCTCATCGTGAATTTGACAAGCGATGGTTGCCATGACCCCATGCAAACCTAGCTTCAACCACTTGTCGCAGATGGGTGAATATGGAGTGAGAACAACAAAAGTCGCAAAACTTTAGCACAGCCTTGCATTGCGCCAAAAGTTTATAACTTTTCAAACTTTTTACACCAGAATACTATTGTAAAAGCTTTGATGAATCAGGCCCTAATTTTGCTGGCTACATGACTAAGTCATAAAACAGTATGTGTTTAGCATTAACATGCATAACAGCATCCTTGGGAGTGTTCATTGAGTGTTAAAAATTCCTGTCTCCTGACACCAGAGGTAAGACACATGTAGACAAAGCAGAGAAGAAGGGAGCTGTGGTGCTAATCACAAAGGCCTTTGTGTTAGCTATCGAGCAATTGAAGATGTGTAGCACTCACTATTTAGATGTAGGGATGAACGAACATGCTCGGTGATACTCAGTTATCACTTGAGTATCACGGTGCTTGGAAGTGCTCATTACTTGACGAGTAATGGATGGTGCTTGATGTAAAACTCAAATCCCCACCCCACATCTTTGACGCCTGTTACACAGCCATTAAGCATGTGGGGATTGCCTGAGAGTCACTGTAATGCCATAGCCATCTTGGTTATGGAATTACTGTGATTGGCTGGCCATCTGACATCAGCAGGGATTATAAAAGGACAGATACCACCCGGCTTGGCACACTGATGCCATTGCACAGCTCTTTGATACTTCGTATTGGAGGGAGATAGTGTTTGTCTATGCCTGTGTGCACAGTATAACGAACCAGAGGCCTGTAATTTTAAGACTGGTGCTGAAGCTGAGCCATCATGCTAACAGCCCTTCTAAGGGCTAATCGTTTGCAGCAGATACAATTTGCATTTAGCCTAGTGAGGGAGGGAGTTGCAGCAGCAGGAAGAATGACAGAATCAAGTCTGTAGACAGGGATTAGGCCTGTGTTAAGTGGTCTGTGCACATTTCTGTGAGCTGTAAAACTGCTAAAAAGCTTTTAAGAATTTTGCAGACTTTCATTTCTCATATACACAGTGTTACTTGGCCTGTGAATATTTCTGTTACCTCTAAAAGTGAACAAAATCTTTTAAAAAATTTGTAGGCTTCCATTTCTTAGACATACAGTTTTACATGATCTGTAAACATTTCTATGAACTGAAAACTGAAAAAAGCATTGAAACATTTTTCTGTATTGAATTTGAATGTCATCCATACACTTTTACATTCTTTCTGTTACATTATGGTAGAGTAAACTCACAAAACCGCTTTGATTTCTGCATGTGACCAATTTTTTTTCTTTTATTAAAAATAAACTTGGTTTCAAGAGACCAAGCAATTACAAAATGTGTAAGGCGTGCATTAAGCATGTCGACAACAGCTGCCATCTCACTGTCATACAAATGACAGCGTGTGAGCCAGCAACTGTGGTGGCGGCAAAAAGGTTACTGCCAGTCACAGGCATTGGCTCATAAGAGTACTTCTCTCATCATCATTCACCTGGTTTGGCTGATAGCAGGGAGTATTCACCAACCAGCGCCTGTGCAATAAAGAAATGATTTTAAAAAATGGTGTGTAGTCCGCTCTATTTTTACCAACCAGCCCAGTCAAAACAGACAGCTGCAGGCTGCAGCCCTCAGCTGTCTCTGTGTTATCTTAGCTGATTTTCAAAATAATAATTTAAAAAAAATGTTGTAGGGTCTCCCCATTTTTGACAACCAGTTAAGAGCTAAAACAGACAGCTGGGGGCTGGTATTCTCAAACTGGTAAAGGGCAATAGATATTGGCCCCCCAGCCTAAAAATAGCAGCCCACAGCCACCCCAAAAAAGGCACATCAATTAGAGCACTCTTCCCAGCTCTTCTCACTTGCCCTGTTGCAGTGGCAAGTGGGGTACTATTTGTGGGTTGATGTCAGCTTTCTAATGTCAGCTGACATCAATCCCACAGGTTAGCAATGTAAATGCATCTATAAGAAGCCCCATTACTCCATAGTAAAATTGTAATAGGGACACAATAAGAATAAAGTCCTTTATTTGAAATAAAACTCCCCAACCTCTTTTACTCATTTATTTTAAAAAGTTAAAAATAATAAAATACCATATTCCTCTGTATTCCTCATCAGTGATGCGGCCACTCTCCACTCCAGCTGGAACACACTGAGCAGAGATTGAAAAGCTCTGCCTGTGACCATTGGCAACCTTAATGACATCACCGCCAATCACAGACAGGCAGCGCTTATCATGCTCTAATCAGTGTGTTGCGGCTGGCATAGAGAGCGATCACATCACTGATGTCACTGCTCATCAAACCATCCGGATCGTCGTGTGACAGATATGAATTATCTTCTCGTCGGACAGGTGAGGAATATGGTGTTTTATTAGTTTTAATTTTTTATAAAATAAATGGGTAAAAGAGGGTGGGCAGTTAGTAATGAGGGTATCTTATTGACACCTCTCCACAAAGCTGACATCAACCCCACAACTATTACCCCACTTGCCGCCACCCCAGAGCGAGTGGGAAGAGCAAAGTTAAGTGCTACAATTGGCACATCTTATGGATGTACCATTTCTGGGGCTGATGAGAGCAGTTAGTTTTAGTCTGGGAGGGAGCCAATATCCATAGCCCTTTCCTAGGCTATTGACATCAGCCCGCAGCTGTCTGTTTACTCTTTGCTGGCTACTGAATATAGGAGGGACCCCACATCAGTAACAAATTTGCCGCCAATAAGAGCCACTGTTTCAAAAAATAAAAAAAATAGTAAATAAAACCAACCTTTATCACCCTCTTAGTTAGATAAAAGTAATAAAATAAAAAAAGTATTTATTTCCGTTTTTCCATTAGGACTAGGGTTGGGCTAAAGCTAGGGTTAGGATTGGGCTAGGGTTAGGGTTGGGGCTAGGGTAAGGGTTGGGCTAAAGTTAGGGTTGGACTAAAGTTAGGGTTGTGGTTATGGTTGGGATTACGGTTAGGGTTGGGATTTGGGTTAGTGGTGTTGTTAGGGTTAGGTTTGTGGTTAAGGTTATGGTTAGGGTTGGGATTAGGGTTAGGGATGTGTTGGGGTTGGGGTTATGGTTAGGGTTGGGATTAGGGTTAGGGGTGTGTTGGAATTAGAATTGGGAGGGTTACACTGTTTAGGTACATCAGGGGGTCTCCAAACGCCCACCTTTGATTCCAGCCAATTTTGCGTTCAAAAAGTCAAGTGGTGCTCTTCTGAGCCTGCCATGTGCCCAAACAGTGGCTTTCTCTCTTATACAGGGTATTGACGCACTCAGAAGAAAATGCACAACAAATTTTGTGTCCATTTTCTCCTCTTACCCTTGTGAAAATAAAAAAATTGGTTCCAAAGTAAATTTTTTGTGAAAAAAGTAAAATGTTCATTTTTTCCTTCCACATTGCTTTAGTTCTCGTGAAGCACCTGCAGGGTTAATAAACTTTTTGAATGTGGTTTTGCACACCTTGAGGGGTAAAGTTTTCAGAATGGTGTCACTTTTTGGTATTTTCTGTTATAATGACTCCTCCAAACTCACTTCGAATGTGAGGCGGTCCCTAAAAAAAACTGTAAACTCTGTTGGAAAAATGAGAAATCGCTGGTCAACTTTTAACCCTTATAACGTCCTAACAAAGAAAATTATGTTTCTAAAATTGTGTTGATGTAAAGTTGACATGTGGAAAATGTTATTTATTAACTATTTTGTGTGACACCACTCTCTGATTTAAGGGTACAATAATTAAAAATGAGGAAAAGAAGGGTTTACTCCTGCTCTTAAAATCTTGAACTTCTTTATTGATGCATAAAAATATCACGTAATAAAAATCCTTGCCCAAGAAGTGGATGCAGTAGTGAAGATAGACAACGCGTTTTGATCTATGCGATCTTAATCAAGTCTAACAACATGTGAACATTACCGGTATTCATAGTACTGAATAACCTATCACTAAGGATTTCACAATCACATGACTGAGAAGTCACAGGTCCTAGTACAAAACCATCTTACAAATCTATTTACAAATCAAAATTTATTCATCTAAAATAAAACTATATATTTATTATTAAAAACCTTTTAACAATAGTGATATAATATTTTGTTTTTCTTATTCAAACCTTGAGGTGATCTTGTATGTAAAGTGTATATCCAGTACGCCTCCCTGGTTAAGAGGCGTCTCCTAATGTCCCCACCACGATTTGAGCATTTAACTAATTCTATGCCCTGAACGGACATTGCTGCAATATTACCTCCATGGCAAGTCGCAAAATGTTTGGCAATCATACATACATTTCTAATACTGCCGTTAAAATTACTTGTATCTCTTATATGTTCAGAAATTCTGGTTTTGAGCTGTCTGGTGGTACATCCCACATATGAAAGTTTACATTGTGAACAATTAATTTTATATACCACATTTTTTGAGTGGCAATTTATGAAGTCTCTAATTTTATAGCTTTTGGAATTGTCATGATTAGTGAATGTATTACCTTATTGACTTGATGCACATGTACTACATGCGGTGGTGCCGCATTTATAGCCCTACTATTTTTGGACTTACAATTATATCAACAGAATAGATGTACATAGATTCCCAAAATGCCTATGGCATTTTGGGAATCTATGTACATCTATTCCGTTGATAATGATAATCCGTTTCTTGCAGACTTGTTCTGGCATGGCAGATACATCGACGACACCCTCATTATTTGGGGGGGCGATGTGTCTGCCATACCGGAATTTATGGAATATATAAATCGCAATGATTTTGGTATTAGGTTTACGTATAGACACAACAAAAAGTGTATATCGTTCCTTGATCTTGAAGTGCAGGGTGATTGCGGTAAATTCATTGATAGTAAAACGCATATCAAACCCATCAGTGGAAACAGTCTTACTCGCCAAAAGCAGTCACCCCTCCCACACAATTAAATCCATATCGGTGGGAGAGTTCACCAGACTTAAGAGAAACTGTAGTAAAGCAGTGGATAGAGAAAGGGAGTTTGATAATTTGGAAATACGACTTGATAGGGCAATTAAGCAGAACAAACCCTATGTTTGCCTTCAGTATAGTTCCCATTTTAATGAGATTAAATCTATTATACAGAGACGACTGCCAATTTTAGAACAAAATTGACATTTTATCAAATATATTGAATGATGGCATAAACATAGTTGCTAGAAGAGCTTCAACCATAGGGGATTTAATCTCTCCAAGTCAATATATACCGAAATCTATATCTAACACATGGTTGGAATGTAAAGGCTTCTATAAATGCGGCACCACCGCATATAGTACATGTGCATCAACTCAATTAGGTAATACATTCACTAATCATGACAATTCCAAAAGCTATAAAATTAGAGACTTCATAAATTGCCACTCTAAAAATGTGGTATATAAAATTAATTGTTCACAATGTAAACTTTCATATGTGGGATGTACCACCAGAAAGCTCAAAACCAGAATTTCTGAACATATAAGAGATACAAGTAATTTTAACGGCAGTATTAGAAATGTATCTATGGTTGTCAAACATTTTGCGACTTGCCATGGAGGTAATATTGCAGCAATGTCCGTTCAGGGCATAGAATTAGTTAAATGCTCAAATCGTGGTGGGGACATTAGGAGACGCCTCTTAACCAGGGAGGCTTACTGGATATACACTTTACATACAAGATCACCTCAAGGTTTGAATAAGAAAAGCGAAATATTATATCACTATTGTTAAAAGGTTTTTAATAATAAATATTTAGTTTTATTTTAGATTAATAAATAGATTTGTAAGATGGTTTTGTACTAGGACCTGTGACCTCTCAGTCTTGTGATTGTGAAATCTGTTGTGAATTCTGCTCTTGGGCTCCCTCCGGTGGTTATAAGTAGTAGCGCTGCTGTCTTTGGATCGCAGCATTCATCAGGTGTGTCCACTTATTGCAATTCTGACTGGGCTATTTAGTCTTGCTTGACCCTTTAGTTAGTGCCAGTTGTCCATTGTTTCCTGGAGGATTCACTTCCCTGCCTGGTCTCTCTTGCTTGCTGTTCATTTCAAAAAAGATAAGTTCTGGCTTTGTTTTTTGCAGTCCACATGCTGTGGGCCTGATCGTTCAAGTTATTTTTCATGTTTTGTTTTGTCCAGCTTGGTCTGCATAAGGATTTGTTCAGCCAAGCTGGTATCTCTGGAGATGCAGATATACCCTCCATGTTTTTAGGTAGATGTGGAGATTTTGTATTTTCTGTGGTGGATATTTTCTAGTGTTTTAATACTGACCGCATAGTACTCTGTCCTATCCTTTCTATTTAGCTAGAAGTGGCCTCCTTTGCTAAATTCTGATTTCAGTCTGCGTATGTTATTTCCCTCTCCTCTCACAGTCGATATTTGTGGGGGCTGTCTATCCTTTGGGGGTTTTCTCTGAGGCAAGATAGTTTTCCCTTTTCTATCTCTAGGGGTAATTAGTCCTCCGGCTGTGTCGAGATGTCCAGGGCGTGTTAGGTACATTCCTCGGCTACTTCTAGTTGCGGTGTTAAGTTCAGGGTCTGCGGTCAGTACAGGTACCACCTTCTCCAGAGTACGTCCCATGCTGCTCCTAGGCCACCAGATCATAACAGAAATCCTTAGTGATAGGTTATTCAGTACTATGAATACCGGCAATGTTCACATGTTGTTAGACATGATTAAGATCGCATAGATCGAAACGCGTTGTCTATCTTCACTACTGCATCCACTTCTTGGGCAAGGATTTTTATTACGCGATATGTATATGTATCAATAAAGAAGTTCAAAATTTTAAGAGCTGGAGTAAACCCTTCTTTTCCTCATCTTCCATTGCTGCACGTCTTGGTCGGGACGAATTCTCCGTGCTCTTTCGGTTTGTCGGTGAGCTGGCTGTGGCTTTTAGCCTTATTTTTCTCTATACAAAAATTAAAAGTTTGAAAATTGCAACATTTTTACAAAGTTTTGACAAAATTCAGTTTTTTTTTCATAAATAAGCACAAGTTATATGGAAGCAATTTTACCACTAACATGAAGTACAATATGTCACGAAAAAACTATCTCAGAATCAGTGGGATACGTTGAAGTGTTCGAGAGCTATAACTTCATAAAGTGACAGTGGTTAGAATTGTAAAAATTGGCCTGTTAATTAAGTACCAAATTGGCTCTGTCACTAAGGTGTTAAGGTATTAGACAATCCCTTTAAAACTCATCTATTTTTTTTTAACTTGAAATCACCTTTAAAAAATGTACTTTTGAAGGCAAAGAAAGTATACTGTATATATCAATTGTTTGGATTCTTTGCAGAGGATAATTATAGATCAAAGGTTTATTGTATATAATGTCTAAAAGCCAGGATCAGAAAGAAATGACAATGTTGTCATTAAAAATAATGGATACACACTGAGCACTGGGAACACTGAAACAGCTACAGAACACTGATGATGGAAAATTACAGGTTAACATTTCTTTTTTTTAAGGTCTTCATACTTCAATGTGAACTTTGAGACAGACAGTCCCACTAGAGTCCTGTGTATCTACCTGCATGAATATTTTATTAAAGCAAGGTGACTGAGGGTTGGAAGCATGAAAAATTTGCAATGCAGCGGGTGCTGGAATAAAGCGCCTGTCACGAGTCATACATCAAGCACTCAAGTGAAGATCTGACAGTATTGATGTCCCATTTGTTTCTTTGTAGCGTACATTCATACCCAGGAGATGAATGTCCTAGTAACACTTTCATATACAGCACGACCTGCACACAATGTCTATTTCTTATAATGCAAGGCAGGATAGTATTCTGTCAATCAGTATTTAGAAGAATAGTATTATCGGTGACCCCAAACGTACCCCAGAAGCATGTCTCAAATGTAGAGATCTTTTAACTAGTGGTTGTTCGGTTTCTAGTAAATACCATATATTAGACTGCAATCATGATAACATATCTTTGCATTATACAATGTTTGACATCCAATGGAGAAATCCATGAGAAGAGAAGACTCTACTTTGCTTAAAGGGAACCTGTCAGTCAAACCATGCTGCCCAAAGTGCGGATTCCATGAATCAGAACCTGTTTTTTTTTCTGTGAAATGATTACATTCAACATTAGAATTTTTTCAAATCACTTTTTGTTTTGTTGTCTGGTGGTATTCCATAACAAATTTAGCATCAAATTCATCAAAATGGTCCATATTTTTGTTTTTAACCCTATTTGCAATTACTTTTTTTAGCGAACAAAAGTGACACATTTCGCTAAATATTTGGCATAAATAAAATCACTTTTTGAGTGGGAGGGAGAATGGAGTAAATTTGAAACAAATTTTGCAACTTTTTGACAAGTTGCAAATGACAGGCAAAAACATTTTGAAACCCTAAAAAAGGCACAAAACACTAAAATCTCAAAAAAAGACACACAAATACAATGATGAATCGGGGCCATAATTTCAGCTAGCTGGGTACTATTGAAAAGAACAAGACTAGTCCAGCTTCTTCCTGCTCCACTCTATTTGATTGACAGGACAATCTTAATTGTGAACATAGGGATCTAATCAAACAAGGTAGGTCTCTCCCTATAGTCCCCGGCCAGCTCTTCAAACTGCAACTATGCAGCCAGTCTCAGGTACATGTGTAGGAATGTGGACTGTCTTACCCTGTTCCTGCCCCTGAAGACACTAGACGTGATATGTGAATACTGTTGTGCGGTTTTATATGTAAAAGTAACTTGTGTCTAATGTAATGTATTATTATGATGTAAAGAATATAAGGTGTTAAAGGGCCACTGTCACCCCCCTCCAGCCATTATAAACTAAAAGAGCCACCTTGTGCAACAGTAATGCTGCATTCTAACAAGGTGGCTCTTTTAGTTTTAGGTTCAAGTATTCCCAAAATAAAGCATTTTGATACTTAGCCATAATACTGGTCTTTAGCCAGGGAGGCGGGTCCTCACTTCCCAGCTTGAACCGCTACTCTGCCGTCACTCCAATCTTCATGGGCTTTCGGTGCCACCCCCTCACCGCTGTTTACGTTTCAAAACCAGCGCCTGCGCTGTGTACTACTGTGCTGGCAGGCGCAGTAAGCTCTGGCCGTCTGACGTCCCAGTCAGGCTTGCAGACTGCGCCTGTGCGGGCAGTGCGGCCACCCACCTTTGGAATACCAGCCCCGCACTGTGCATAATGCAGCTCGGTCATGACTACTGCTCTTGTACATTTTACCTATGCTTCCTGTGGTTTGGGCAGCATGAATCATGTGACAGGTTCCCGTTAAAGCAACTCTCCTGTCTCCTTATTGGACCTTTATTATGAGCTCTATGGGCTATTCTAAACACCAGAGGATGTCAAAAAATAAAATATTCTCTTCTCTACTGTTTCCTCGTGGCTCCTTCTCAAGCGCCATGTCCATTCACATAAACTGTGCAAACACCTACTGCAGGTGACAGCTCAGTCTGTCTTCTGTTTTCCCATATTACTGAGGGAGGATAGCAGAAAGTGGTCATGGTAAAATAAATCGCAAACAGGATAAAAAAAATGGTTGTTGAATGTACGTATTCAAGCTTGACATACTGCACCTAATGCTACTGTCTTTATCATTCTGTTGTGTATATGTGTGTATGTGTGAACTTGTGTGTATATATTCAAACAATAAAGAGAGTAAGAAACTTATCTCTAGTACATATTTGCCATGTTAGTGTGTGATTTATGCATCTTTTGATGCTAGGGCCCTTTTCACAAACTATAATGCCTCGGTTTGCCTCCTGTAGCATCTACCAGTTATATACATAGATTCCTCTGTATGAGATAGTGTAGTTATTCCAGATTGTTTTTTAAATCAGTATACCAACATTTGGATTTTGATTTGGACTTGATGTCGATTTCATCAAGAATTTTATACTTTGAAAGGGTGAAAAGTTTGCACTGAAGGTCAATGCCTATGAAGAAAAATTCCACAGCATTTGGATGAGATTTCAAATCCTATCTCCATGACTGATGCTGTAAAACTCGTGCAGTCATGCAATATAAAGCAAGCGCCTTGCCTGGGGATGTAGTATTTGGGCAGTTTGGCAGCTGGCTACTGGAAAGACAAGCTGTTTCTGCAGCTCTCTTACTGCACTCCACTGTATATTCCCAGTATTAGGGCTCGCTCACACTTGAGTATAAATTGGACGAGAGCAATGTGAGAAGAATAGTGATTGCACTCGGACCAATGTTATTCAATGAGGCAGTGCAGATCTGCATATTTTTTCTCAGCCGTATTCGACATGAGAAAAAGAAAAAATCGCAGCACTCTGCAATGTCACTTTGAAATCGGTACAGCGCGAGAAAAAAAAATGGCATGCCATATGGACCATCAGTATGGTATCTGATATTTACAGATATATTACAGTTCTGTAGCATAGGAAAATGTAAATGGTCCTGTAGAAGATTATTGAGTTGTTGAGTAAAAAAACGGATTACATATGGATAGTGAGAAAAAAATCATCCCACTCTCCTGGATGACACTGGGACCATTTTTTTTTATACACTAATGTGAGCAACCACTAAGGCCACGGGCACACTAGCAGTATTTGTTCAGCATTTTACATCAGTATTTGTAATCCAAAATCAGGAGAGGAACAATTAGAGGAAAAATATAATAGAAACATATGCACCACTTCTGCATTTATCACCCACTCCTGGTTTTGGCTTACAAATACTGATGTAAAATACTGACCAAATACTGAACGTGTGAATGTGGCCTTATAGCGTAGCTCCACTGTTACACAGCTTTGCCACATTCTGAAAATCTCAGTTGTTCCTTAGTAATACGGTAACTTCAGCTTCGTTAGTAACAGTTCATGTAGACAATCAGTTTGAAGACCGTTACTAAAAATCAAAGTAATAATTATATTGGTTTGTATTGTATTATAAAAACTTCAATAAAAATTTAGTTGAGGAAAAAAAAGAGTTTGTAAGAAAGTAAAATGTAATAATTTTCTAATATATTAAAATGGTTGTTTAAGATTGAGATATTGATGGCCTTTCCTTAGCATAGGTCATCAATATCATATCAGTGGAGCCATGATACACGGCACCCTCACTGTTCAGCTGGTACTATGCTTTCAGCACCTAGAAGTACACAACATACAGTCAGAACAGCACGGCGCTATACTGTGCCGAGTCTCTTGCAGTTCAGCTCCTCTTCACGTTAATGGGAGCCAAGTAGAGATGATAAGCTGTTTGAAATATCAGTTTTCAATCTTTGACAATTTTTGCACAGAAATTCAATTTGTGATGAATAAATTTCACACAAATCACAATACTGCAAAGCCGTTAGGCAATTAATATAGGAATATAACACTCAAAGGTCTTCTAAAACTGTATTAAAGCCCCTTTTGATCTTAATCTTGAGTTAATAGTTGGGACTAGCCCACAATGGGAGGGTCTATCTGGGAAGATAGAAGACAAATTCCTGAGGGTGGGTCAGATAGAGTTCTGCATTCAGTATTATAAGACCTAAGGTCTGATAATTTGCAGACTGACATGCTCTAGCCTTTTTTCTTGAAAACAGCAATCTCGATGCTGACCTGTGCTCCCTGATCCTGGAACTCCTGGAGTTTATACTGACACATAATTATTTCACCTTTAAGATCGATTCTACCTCCAACAGCGTGGCACTGCGATGGGCGCGGCCTGTGCGCCCTCGTACGCAAATCTCTTTCTCGGGTATTGGGAGAGGGAGATTTTCGGGGGTGGCGTGCGGGCCGCTTCCCATGCGCAGTGCTGGTACCGCTATATCGAAGATATTTTTGTGGTGTGGCAGGGTACCGAGCCTGGTTTTCGTGATTTTACTCTTATAACATCAAACTGACATATAAAATCGATGCTAAAGAGATTGATTTTTTGGATATTAAAATTCTGGTGGATAGCGTGGGTAATATCCAGAGTGATGTTTTCCGTAAGGTGACTTCAGTGAACTCACTCTTACACGCTACCTCAGCGCATTTGTCCTCAACGATCAAAGCAGTCCCAATTGGACAATTTTTGAGAATGAAAAGAATTTGTTCTTCGGATGGGTTGTTTGAGGACCAGGCTCGGGACCTCTCCAGGAGATTCCGGGATCGGGGATATAGCAACAGGAGCATCAAGAGTGGGTATTCCCGTGCAAAAAGGGAAGTACGAGATGGGTTACTCTGTAGAGTGCCGCCCAGGGCTAAGAAAGACGCACCCATGAGATTTATCTCAACTTTTAATAACCACTGGGATACTATGTGTCAAGTATTGCAGAAACACTGGGCGGTTCTCAGAACAGAGCCCATCTTGAGGCGTATCATTCCAGATCGACCGCTCCTGACGGCTAGACGAGGGATGAACCTTAAAGATATACTTGTTAGGAGCCACTATGTAGCTAACCCCCCAAGCATCTTTGGTGCGTCCAAACAGAGATGGGGCTGCTACCCTTGTGGGTCTTGCCTGGCGTGTCGTAACATTGATCGGGCTACATCATTTACTACATCGGATGGAGGTAGGGACTACCGGATTGTTAATTATATTTCATGTAGTACCACGTATGTGGTATACTACGCTGTTTGTCCCTGCAACCTTATCTACGTGGGGCTTACCTCGCGCGAACTACGAATTCGGACGAGGGAACATGTAAGAGACATTATGGCGGCAAAAAACTGTACTGATCCCTCCAATCTCAAGACGATCCCTGGTCATTTCAGGCTGCGCCACAACTGTGATCCCACCGGATTACGGGTACGTGGCATTGATAGAGTGCACTGTGGCACACGTGGTCGTGATCCAAAACGTGTTTTGGCGCAGCTTGAATGCCGATGGATCGTCTCTCTAGGCACAATGTCTCCCCATGGCTTGAACGAAAAGCTCTCTTTTGCCCCATTCCTTTAATTCCCATAGGCTCCATTACTGTTTCCTGTCTTTTAGTACAGTATGTTGTTGTATTCTGTTTTTAACACATTTTATTTTTGATAATAGTGTCCTGCTCTGTGGGGCTGTCCTCGTCTTTGTCTGAGCAACTAATTAACATGAAGTGGAACATTACCCTAAATATATTGGTACAACTAAGGTGACCGTGGTAACATCAAGAAGCCGGATCTACTTATGGAAACTGGCGTAATATACTCTATATGTGTTTCTCCTCATGTGATGTGAAGAATTAATGCCCATCGAGATCAATACCGGCACACCGTACTCAGTATTATATAGACATTCATGGACTTTTCTTTGTGTACCAATAGATGTAGCAGGCATTTTTTATTGCACTTTTTCTTCCTTTTTTTCTTCCTTTTTTTCTCCCTTTTTTGTGTATTTTTCCAATTTGTGTACATACTGTATTAATTACATCATACCTGATATGTGTGTCCATTTTACTCTCAGCTGTGTATGCGGTTGCTTTAGTTACCATTACGCGACTGAGTGCTGCCAGACGCGCATGCGCCATGGTGTCCTAGGCTTGCCGGCGCCTCTGAAGTCATCCTTTTGGCTCCGGTGCGGGCCAGTGATGTCACAGGAAGCTTTTCCTTTGACCCTCACCGGGAGCCGGATGTACGGACGCGTCGCATGGCGGCCCCGGTCCCACTCCACATGCGCTCACAGTTGCAGCACTCAGTGAGCGCTATAAAAGACTGGACCATGTCAGGTGTATCCACACTGCCCCCCGAAGAAGCCCGCAATGCGAAACGCGCGTCGGGGCATGACGTATATACGGTGACTGTATCATCACCCCCTGATATGGGTAAGCTACTGCTCTAAACCTATCACTGCTGTTTTGCATTAATTACACTTTTTGCACTGGCACTTTCTTTTTGATGGCACTTGAATGACTTTGTGTAATTGGTAGTGGCCAGACGTCTGCAGCTATCCGGGTTGTATACCCGGTCTGTAATATATTTCTTTTTCTTTGACGTCTGTTTTTTTGGTTTATTGTAATTGGTTCAGGACCAATATATAATGGTGGTACAGACCTTTTCCTGACCTGTTTCTAGTGGTGATTTCATTGCAATCACCGTGTATAGTGTCCTTTTTTGCTCTTTATCCCTTTTCTGGATACTTGTCCACAGTAATTTTTTGTATGTATACTGGTCCCCCTTTTTTTCTTTGCATTTTTTTGTATATGCTGGATTTAATACAAATTATATATTTTTTAGAACTGTTTGTTTGGACCTTTAGTAATTCAATGGGTCTTTAGCTCCTTCTTCTTATGTAGGAAATATGTCTCTCTGGGGCATGACTCTTGTTGCTTAATGCAAATTTAGATACTATATGGATATCCGCTATGTCAGGTTTTGTTAACTGACATGCTATAGTGTTGTGTGGGAAGAGGGAGGACCACTACACATTAGATAATGTATCTTAAGGACCAAGAAAAAATGCAAAGACATTTGAAGACTGGAGTCCAGGCCATTTAAACAGTACAGAAATTTGTCCAGGGGAAAGTAGAAGGCCCACTTACATGGGATTGATCGAGAAGGAATTGTATCAGCATGACGCTAGTGAACAAATGTCTACAGTGAAAGGGAACTAAATAGTTTGTATTGATAGAAAGCTATGGATGCCATATTGGGACCTTCATTTTTCTATGGAGAGCAGTGGACTTTCAAAGTTCTATTGAGGAGTCGTGCCAGCGTACCTCAAGCAGTGGCTTGCAGAGGCCATAGCGTTACACCTCGACCCGTGCGGCTATCGTAGGGGATGATGAAGTCTCCCATAATCATTTGCTAGATTGTCATGAGGTGCAAGAGTATGAAGTGCAAGGAAATGGTAGTGTCAGTAAATATAACTGAGAAGTGCCTAGGTCTGCTTAATGCAAGAGAAACATTTGTGAAGAATTGTGCCTGTTATCTGATGAAAATAGTTCTCATCACGTTCATCTTCAATGAAAACTTTATTTTCAGACTTTCGTTTCCCTCACTCATCCTTGTAACATCTAGCCCTGGCCTGACCGGTATAATGGCCCCATGCAGTCTGCAGAGGCATATCACCCAGCTAACAGGAGAACACACACTCAGCCAGGACCCCCATTTTCATGTAGCATTCTGGGGGCGTGAAACTCGGATACCTCACCCACAGCTACTGCCTCGCACCACGTTACACAAAGACAAAACTTGTTAATGTCCAAGTGATCGTGACCTATGTGGATAGGAAAAATCCTACGTTTATCCTGATTTTTACGGACTGGCAGAATGGAGTAGGTGGGGAGACTTTTTTTTCTCTCCATGTACAAGAGACTGATGACACTCTGATCAAACTTTGATCAAAGTCTTATCAAAATAATCGGTCCATTCTTCTCGTAAGGGCAGAGACAGACTGCCGTATTTCTCGTGTGAGAACAGCATCGTAAACCTTGTACTGGCTGTCAGCTCTCCTGACCTGAGCTTGAAGGCTGCATAGTAATCCATCACGCTATCTTGCTCAGGTCAGGAGAGGTGCCGGCAAGTCCGTGCAGTGTGATGCGATTCTTGCGCGAGAAATACGGCAGTCTGTCTCTGCCCTAAGTGAAAAATAATGACATTTGTATTAGGCCTAAGCCTACACTAGTGCCGTGTGAATAAAATGAGCCTATGCCAGTTGGATATGAGCAAGAAAGAGAATCTAGCGCCATGATTTTCCATTCCATGACGGCAAGTTGAAATGTTGAAAGCTCCGAGGACCTGAAATTGCATAAATTTTCATAGGATAGCCCTAAAAAAACTGTTCATGTTTCTCATACATACAGTATTCAGTAGTACACCATGCATTGCTTGCTTTCCTGTATGTGTAATGTTGAGTATATGAGATATTGGCGTTTACACAAGGCGCTACAAACAAAGGCATCCAGTAATGTAAGAGCTTTAATGGACAATGTCTCCATTTTACTAAATATTTCCAAATTATTCATAGAAATAGGGGTATATTGATGAATGAAATGTGTAATCTTTACATATTTTCTTACATATTTTGAAGAATTCAAATGAGTAAAAAGAGAACGGCCAGAAGGCTCTTTATTAAATGCACTTACACAGCTATGGAGTCTGTTAATGAATTTCTATTAATTGGAGAATCTGAAAACTGCAGCATGAAATGACAACTAATTAAATATTGAGAGGACCTGTCATCAGGTTACAAGTGCTCAGTTTTTGCTCTTCGTTTAGTTCTGTTGCTCCTTTGAGAATTATTTTACTTTTTTTTTAGGCTGCTATACGGTTCCAGAGATACTGGCCTTTTAATTTTGTACAAATTTCTATAGTCTACTTGCGGTTAGCCACTGGGGAGGCGCCAGATGTTGCAGAAGGGCCAGCTGAGGCATGTAGTCCCACTGGCAGCAGATAATGTCACGGTAGCTGAAGTGGGTCACTGGACCCCTCAACACGTCCCTGGTGTCCACAACAATTGTCAATAGTGGGAGGTGGCACTTGTGAATGGTATAGGACCCCTCGGGGGCACTCTTGTAGTGGTGGCATCTGGGTGCAGGTTTTTGAGTGCCTGTGGTGTTTGTGCAATCTCAAGCAGCCAGACACGCAGGTCAACTTGAAAACATAACAGTTTTACTGAAAGAGGTAACGGGGTACAGTCTCTCTCTTAAAGGCAAAGTTCACAGAATATTGTGCATATGAAAGTAATGGTTCTCTCCTCATGAGACAAGCGAGGTCATGGCCTCTCAGAGCGGCTGGAGCAGAGTTCTCTTCACTTGCTGTTAGAGGGAATGCTATGAGCAGTCCAAGAAATATTACACTGATGGAGGGACCTTCCCAGATAAGCTCTCTGTGGAAACACTCACAGATTTTAGCCTACCTTTCCCTATCGCAGAGGGTAGGTTAAGTAAAGTCGGTGGTGTGGCAGCCACGTAGCTCTGGTCCTGGCTAGAAGCAAATAGGATAACCAGCATGCAGGAGAGCACATGTGCAGCTTTATCTTTCCTGACTAGAAGACTTCACTCCCTTGTGGAGGAGATTATGTGGAGAAAGATTTGTCTTCAGCATGGAAAACTATCATGAGAGCAGTAGTGTTTGCTCCCTTAAGCAGCTTGAACCGCCCAGAACTGGAAGTTACCTCAGGAAATGTGAGAGTCATGAGCCGAGAGTTACCTCAGGATGTCAGTGTGAGCCCTGAGGTGGGAGGCTCCTCTCAGCCATTTCTATGGCAGCTTGTTGTGAGAAGAATAGTCACTTAACCTTCATATACACATTGGCCAGTAGATGGTAGCAAATCACATTTATGAATCATTGGTATGCAATGCAATGTATTACATCTCCTAACTCACAGTACCCAAACTAATTCTGACACACTGGAACAAATCTACTGCCACAAGACAACTGCCTCATTCAGCAGCAGGAGAACGGGTACCGGGTAGTGTTGAGCATTCCGATGCTGCAAGTATCATTTTAAAATGAGCGCGTCCAGCCTCCCGGCTTGTGATTGGTTGACCGCGGCGCAACCAATCACAAGCCGTGACGTCACGGGAGGCTGGACACGCGCCCATTTTAAAATGAGCGCGTGTCCAGCCTCCCGTGACGTCACGGCTTGTGATTGGTCAGGGCGGCCATATTGCCGGGACGCGGACCAATCACAGCAAGCCGTGACGTAATTTCGTCACGGCTTGCTGTGATTGGTCCGCGTCCCGGCAACATGGCCGACCTGACCAATCACAAGCCGGGAATTCACGTAACCAAGTAATAGCGCGAATTTTAAACAAACAACGCTGCCGGTTCCCTCGCTGAAGTCCCGGCTGCGTCGGACAGGTGAGTATAGCGATATTTTTTATTTTAATTCTTTCTTTTACACATTTATATGGTTCCCAGGGCCTGAAGGAGAGTTTCCTCTCCTTCAGACCCTGGGAACCATCAGGAATACCGTCCGATACTTGAGTCCCATTGACTTGTATTGGTATCGGGTATCGGTATCGGATTGGATCCGATATTTTGCCGGTATCGGCCGATACTTTCCGATACCGATACTTTCAAGTATCGGACGGTATCGCTCAACACTAGTACCGGGATACCACATACTCTTTACCAAGGAGAAGCTGCAGCTTAACTATGCAGAGAAGCCTAAAGACTAGACATACCCAGGGGAATTTTGTGAGTAAAGCCCCCTTAGTAAAAATCCATATCTATGGAACTGTACGTATAGGAAATAAAATGGAATACTGGCTACTTTTGACCTCATGAGAGAGATGTTCTTTAATGTAGTAACATTTCTAGCCTACCCATAAATGTATTATTGCTTTGGGTCCAACCAATCACTAGAACTGTGAGGAACGCAGCTGTTGGGCCACCAAGCAATCATACATTCATCCTGTGGATAGGAGATATGTTTTTAATAAAATAAAAATGATGAAACCTCAGTGCTTTGAATTTTGCTGTTAGGGGCATATGTCAGCTGATTTAATCAGCTGACATGTGCCGGAAAAGTTGCAGGCTCATCGCCGGAGCCTACATCAAACAGGGGGAGGCGACGTTGGTCATAGCTATACATCCAAGGACATAAAGGGGTTAAAGGGAACCTTTCACCAGGTTTGCCCCATATGAGATATGGCCACCACCTTTCAGCACTCATATACAGCATACAAATATGCTGTGCATATGCCCCTGATCCGGCCTTCAACAAAATACCATATTCATTTCTTGCATAGGCTATTTTTCCTATTTGTGCACATTGAGTTGATTTTCATAACACAGCGAAGTATATAACAGGCTATGTGAATAAATGCTATGTACAGTAATTAAATGAGTTCATCTTACCTTGCTCATCAAGGAGTATATTATCTGGTTTGATATCCCTATTAAAACAAAATACACATATGTTAGAATAGATACACACAAACCTTAAAATCTGATTTATTATATCTTTGTGTCTGCCCACTAAGTGGAGTATGTCTGCAGAAAAATACGCCGAGTGCAATGCAATGTGATCAAAAATCACATTGCACTCTCACCAATGTTATTCAATGAGGCAGCGTTCATTTGTGAGCTTTGTGAAGAAAAAAAGTGCAGCATACTGCATATGGCTGCGTAGAACAGCCAGGACTCGACAATGCAAGTCAAAGAAAAAAGGAGGAAAAAAATTTGGACAGAACACGGACCATCCGTACACCGTCAGATTTTTGTGCAAAAATCTAGAAAAAAAAATAAAATATAAAGCTACATACGTATAGCTAGATAGAAAAGATTGTTAGATGTCCTGCAGATATATCATGTCACAACCCACCTACATATAATAATGTCGCCTTTAGTGCCACGTGAAAGGCACATTTAGCCTGGAATAAATAAATAATAAAAAAAAAAAACAAGATGTGTCCCCCTTATTTTTGATAGCCAGCAAAGGTAAGGAAAGTCCATCGTTTTTGGGCCCTCCCCAGCCTAAAAATACCAGCAAAATCCAGCAGTGACATCAGTGTGCACATTTTGTTTTATTTTATTTTTATTTTTTTAAGTACTGGGTTAGTAATGGGGTTGTCTGATAGACGCAACTTGATTACTAACACCAGGGCTTGATGTCAGCTGTATTTTTGGACGACCCCAACTACCATTACCCCGATTGCAAACGCACGAGGGCAGTCGGGAAGAGCTAAGGCGAAGCACCAGAATTAGAAAACATCTAGTGTGAATTGCCACTTCTGGGGTTGCAGTGGGATAGCATTTTAAGGCTGGTGAGGGCCCAATCACAATGGACCATCCCAACTGTCTGCTTTACCATTGCTAGTTATAAAAA